>NW_027138877.1:0-31749 GCF_035084215.1 Heptranchias perlo | reverse complement strand
ACTGTTGCCGGTATTAGTGGCCAAACATTTAATGCATTCATATGGCATTGCCGTGGCTGTTATATTAACAATGGCTTTAAAATAAATGAGTTAATGCCAGCATTAAAGTAGTAGACATAGGAATTTCATATGAATACATTATGCATTTGGCTGCTAATGTCATCAATAATAAATTCTAGGCCTATATGTTTGCTTCTGTTCCTCTTGGAGTTTAGCAGTACGACATATCACTCCCTATTTAGAAGGTAGCCAAGTGATCTGCATCTAGGCTTTTTGCTAGATTACTGTAGTACTGGTCAATAAGTAGTGGACAGGACGATCACTACCAACCACCTCCTTAAACCCTTCTCCCCTGCCCTTCCACCTTCACCTCCAACAAGTGTGAGGAGCTCATGGACTTGTTTGTTACAAAGATTGAGACCACCCATTCTGCCTGTGCTGCTTCCCCCCTTTTCCTTGCCCACCAAGCCAAACTTCCCCCCAGGCTTCCTCTGTCCTAGGCCTAACCCCGTGTTTTCCTCTGATTACTCTCCTACTTCCCCTCATGTCCACTCCAAGTTCATCTTGCTTATCTCCTGCTCTCTTGACCCCATTCCCACTAAATTGCGAGGCATTGGACCTCCTTCACTGGCCCCCTTGATAGCTGACATTGTAAACTATTCCCTCTCCTCAGGTCCTGTTCTCCTCCCTTTCACCCCCATTCCCAAAAATCCACCCTCAACTCCTGTGTCTTTGCACCTACTGCCCCATCGCCATCCTTTCTTTTCTCTCCAAAGTCCTTGAACATGTTGTTGCCTCTTAAATCCGCGCCCATCTTTCCCTCAACTCCATGTTTGAATAATCACAGCATAGAAACAACCCCAATCATTGGGGACATTGCTTCAGGAGTTCCTCAGGGCAGTGTCTTAGACCCAACCATCTTCAACTGCTTCATCAATGACCTTCTCTCCATCATAAGGTCAGAAATGGGGATGTTCGCTGATGATTGCACAGTGTTCAGTTCCATTCGCAACCCCTCAGATAATGAAGCAGTCTGTGCCCGCATGCAGCAAGATCTGGACCACATCCAGGCTTAGGCTGATAAGTGGCAAGTAACATTCGCACCAGACAAGTACCAGGCAATGAACATCTCCAACAAGAGAGTGTCTAACCACCTCCCCAAGACATTCAATGACATTACCATCACCGAATCCCCCACCATCAACATCCCGGGGGGGTCACCATTGATCAGAAACTTAACTGGACCAATCACATAAATACTGTGGCTACAAGAGCAGGTCAGAGGCTGGGTATTCTGAGGCAAGTGACTCATCTCCTGACTCCCCAAAGCCTTCCCACCATCTACAAGGCACAAGTCAGGAGTGTGATGGAATATTTTCCACTTGCCTGGACGAGTGCAGCTCCAACAACATTCAAGAAGCTCAACACCATCCAGGACAAAGCAGCCCGCTTGATTGGCATCCCATCCACCACCCTAAACATTCACTCCCTTCACCACTGGTGCACTGTGGTTGCAGTGTGTACCATCTGCAGAATGCACTGCAGCAACTCGCCAAGGCTTCTTCGACAGCACCTCCCAAACCCGCGACCTCTACTACCTAGAAGGACAAGGGCAACAGGCACATGGAAACGACACCACCTGCATGTTCCCTTTAAGTCACGTACCATCCTGACATGGAAATATATCGCCTTTCCTTCATCGTCGCTGGGTCAAAATCCTGGAACTCTCTACCTAACAGCACTGTGGGAGAACCTTCACCACACGGACTGCAGCGGTTCAAGATGGCAGCTCACCACCACCTTCTCAAGGGCAGTTAGGGATGGGCAATAAATGCTGGCCTCGCCAGCGACGCCCACATCCCATGAACAAATAAAAAAAAATCAAAGTCACAAAGTCACATCCTCTGTGACTGTGACCATGGTATATTTTCCTTCCTTATCCTTCTTGACCTCTCTGCAACCCTTGACATGGTCAACAACACAATATTCCCTGCCTTTGCTCAGCACCTCCCACTGCAATGGGTTGAGATCAGGACCTCAATAGATTGGGGGATGATGCCCTCTAGTGGTGCTATCTCCCACTCCTCTACTGTGCCAGCCTTCAAGTTGGGTGCAGTGTTTTGTAATTTGTTGAGCAGGTCACAAACTCTTTCAATATTGAATTAATTTTGCAGCTTTCAAACTTAAGTCCAGTTTCTTAATTATATCCGATTAAAAATAATGTTTGGTGAAAATATAAAACAGACTACTTCCTCATTAATAGAAAAGAGCAAAGCAATACTAACCATTTTTGCTTCTTTGTAAAATTTGCACCTCATAAGATTGCTTAGCTTTTAAAAAAATGGATGTAATCTTGAATCTTCTCTCCTATCTTTTTCAAGTCTCTAATCGTCAAGCATAATCTTCAAGATCTGGGCCAGAGGTAACTTTCCTACCACTCTCAGTGCTGCAGCATGACTGGTTAGCAGAGATACAGTTCAAGAAGAGAACAATTCCACTCTTACTGTGTGTTGCTGCTGCTGTCTGTAGTAATGACTTTGGAGACAGTGCTGTAAAGTTTATGAGGTGATCAGGTGGTTTTGTTTGGTAAGCAAATATAAAATGCAGCTGGAAATAAATTGGCAAATCCTGCGCATCCCCAATTTTAATCGCTCCACCATTGGTGGTCATGCCTTCAGCTGCCTAGGCCCTAAGCTCTGGAATTCCCTCTTTAAACCTTTCGGCCCCTCTACCTCTCTCTCTCCCTTTAAGACGCTCCTTAAAACCTATCTCTTTGATCAAGATTTTGGTCACCTGTCTTAACGTCTCCTTATGTGGCCCGTTGTCAAATTTGTTTGCTAACACTTCTGTGAAGCGCCTTGGGATGCTTTACTATGTTAAAGGTGCTATATAAATGCAAGTTGTTGTTATTTGTCTGTTGCCAACGGTGCTGTGGAATCAAACCCACAATGTAGGGTATTACCAAACAGCTTCTTATTGTCACCTGTGGCTCAGTGGTCGCACTCTGGCCTCTGAGTCAGAAGACTGTGGGTTCATAGTCTCACTCCATAGATATAAGCACAAAATCTAGGCTGATGCTCCAGTGCAGTACAGAGGGTGTGCTGCACTGCCTGACGTGCCGTATTTTGGATGAGACGTTAAACTGAGGCCCCATCTGCCCTCTCAGGTAGACGTAAAAGATCCCATGGCACTATTTCGAAGAAGAGCAGGGCAGTTCTCCTGTTCAATATTTATCCCTCACTCAGCATCACTAAAACAGATTATCTGGTCATTATCTCATTGCTGTTTGTGGGACCTTGCTCTGCTCAAGGTGGCTGCCACGTTGCCTACATTACAACAGTGACTACACTTCAAAAGTGCCTCATTGATTATAAAGCATTTTGAGACATCCCAAGGTTGTGAAAGGCACTATATAAATGCCAGTCTTTCTTTTTTTTAATGATATGAAGGGTTACCTGAGAAAGCCGATGCCAGTTTTATCTCAACCATTCATCCCCCATCCCTCCAGCCTGGAAGATCTTATTTTTTTGTGCCTCTGTCCACATGCCAAGTAAAAGCTGGCAAGAAAAAAAATCATTCAGCAATGCAAATGAATCTGAGTGATTCCTTTAGTCACAGAGCCTGACACATGACCTTCTGGTTGGGGGAAACCACCTGAAGCAAAAGATTGCATACTTAACAGTAGCTGCAATGTGTATTCATTGTAAAGCATCTAGTCAGATTCATTCCCTGCTATAATTATAATTAATCATTCCAAATTTGTCTTTCAAAGTCAAAAAAAAATTCCCTTAGATTTGATAGTGAAATTAAAACTAGAAAAGGAGATATTAATCGCCTTGTAGGCAAAGCATTTTCTGTGGTGTCCGATACAATGAAGATTTGCCCCTTCTTTAAAATACAATAAATGGTCAAAACATGTCAGTGCAATGCAGTATTTATAAAACCTTAGTTTCAGTGAATGCCAAAGTCCACTTGAACTGTAGGTGACAGATTTTTTGTCCTACTGCCAGTATTGACATGGTGGTAAACTACTGCCGAGAGTCAGAGCGAGAAATGCCCGCAGTTTTAAGGCAGTTATTGTTTCTTGTCCGAAAGGTAAACAATGGGGGTGATTTAAAGTGTGAGGATGGTAAACATTTAACCAGGTTCCCAGAGACCCTATTTGCATCTTTCCTCTGATAATTACAGCTGGTTTTATCTATTGGTGAATACTTGGAGCTGAATCTTAAATTCGATATTTAGTATGTTCCAATAAAACATTTAGTCAAAAAACTACCAGACAGCGAAATTCCGCTGTGTGATATTAGCGTACAATTGCTTAACATGTTCACACGAAATTCCTTACTCTGTTATTTTAATGGAGGTGTTAACCTATTTAAAATAATTGCGCCATATTGCGTTAAAATAGCCAACAAAGGAATTTCCCACAAATACGTTAACTGTTCGTACATTAATCCTTGATAAAGAAAGGACTTGCATTTATATAGTGCTTTGCAGCCAATGAAGTATTTTTGAAGTGTAGTCACTGTTGTAATGTCGGAAACACAGCAGCCAATTTGCACACAGCAAGCTCCCACAAACAGCAATATGACAATGATCAGATAATCTGTTTTTAGCGATAAATACTGGCCACAACACCAGGGTTAACTCCCCTGCTCTTCTTTGAAATAATACTGTGAGATCTTTTATATCTATCTGAGAGGACAGATGGGTCCTTGAGTTTAACATCTCATCTGAAAGACAGCACCTCCAACAATGCTGCACTAGCATATCAGCCTAGATTTTGTACTCAAGTCTCTGGAAGTCAGATTTGAACACATAACCTTCTAATTCAGAGGCAAGAGTGTTACCAACTGAGCCATGGTTGTATGCTATTGTTTTAAAGCTTTGGTGGTGAGGGTGCCCTGATATCATGCTGAATCATATGAATAGTTGAACAGTTCCAGGTTTGGTCCCTGGTCTGTCACTGAATTTGCTTACCTCAGGCGGTTGGAGATTGGTGCACTACTATATCAGCACCTCCTAAGCTAGGAAGGGGAAAATCAACTAGAATCACAGCCTAGTGATCTCCTCTGGGAAATTCTGAAGGTTGTGAATGTTAGATAAAGAGAGGGTTTTGCGATGAGGTCCACAGTCTATAACAACTTGCATTTATATAGCGCCTTTAACGTAGTAAAACGTCCCAAGGAACTTCACAGGCATGTAATCAGACAAAATTTGATACCGAGCCACATACCAAGATATTAGGACAGACAAAATTTGATACCGAGCCACATACCAAGATATTAGGACAGGTGACCAAAAGCTTGATCAAAGAGGTAGATTTTAAGGAGTGTCTTAAAGGAGGAGAGAGAGGTAGAGAAGTGGAGAGGTATAGGGAGGGAATTTCAGAGCTTAGGGCCTAGGCAGCTGAAGGCACGGCCGCCAATGGTGGAGCGATTAAAATCGAGGGTGCGCAAGAGGCCAGAATTGGAGGAGCGCAGAGATCTCAGAGGGTTGTAGGGCTGGAGGAGGTTACAGAGATAGGGAGGGGCGAGGCCATGGTGGGATTTGAAAACAAGGATGACATTTACATAGGAGTAATGGTCATCTGAGTGAGATGCTAGAAAGTTGCTGGGACCTATAGAAACACAAGCCAGAATGAATTAGCCCCTTCAGGAAAGGAGGGAAGAAAACTGGTAGTAGGGGGAGTTTGTGATGGAACTGAAAGTTAGACTCTAACAGCCTTTGCCCTATTATACACTCTTCATGACTCTGATAAGTGAAAAAACACTTCAGAGAATTCTTTCAGATGGAAACAACAGTGACATAAGGACCATCTGTTGATTTTCTTCTTAAATTCCCTTTAATATACAATATGGTAACAATTGCTAGTTCACTAATCTCATGCAGCACATGAGGGATATTAAGCTTATTGGTACTAAAAATAATTTAAAAAAATAATTCAACATAAATTGCTCTAATGCACATTAATCATTCTAAATATATTTTACAAAGCAATAAATATGGTATCCATTGGCTTTTAAGTTTCTTTCTTAACTGATTTATAACAGCCGGCAACTTTCAGGAATGTTCTACGAGCGGGGCTGAGATAAGGACTCTTTTCTCAGCAATCATTGTCTCCTCATCTGCGCGCTTCAAAGTGTCCTGAGTCTTGGCCAAGTTACACTATCTTGATCACACGAGCCTTGAGTGCACCTGGGTCAACTTAAAGGCAGGAATAAAGATTTCAAGTCACTTTAATGGTTAAGCAGTGGGGGCCTCAGCTGTTTGTCCAGATGAGAATGGGATGGCTTCGCTAAAAGGGCAAGCTCCAAATCGAATGCTTTCAAAGGTCAATGAATATTTATAAATGCGGTCGGGTGCAAATACACTGTTTACAACAGTTGTAAGCAAAGGTTTTACATTTCAAACACAAATAAAACTCTTGCCCCGCAATTTCATTTTCAAAACCGGCTTCACTGAGTTTGCCAAGAGGTATATTGTCACTTATATTTAATTTATCACACTGACAGCCGTTTCAGTTTTCTCCAATCTAGTCCACATGCACAAAAAAATACATGTTCAACAGTGAAGATTTTCTTTCCTTGGCTGAAATTGTTCGAATATAGTCCCCACTGACAGCTGGAAGAGTTTGTGATGTCAGCTCACCTACGCAGGGCCCTGCTTTAAAACATGTGCCACAGAATATTATTGCTACTGCGCAGGCATGTTCCAGAATTCTTTATTATGTTTAGCCGATTTTCGTGGGCGTTTTTAAAAACCTGGCCTGGCCCAATCACCTGCCTTGTCACAGCTACGTGGGTGGTGTCACGGTTACGTGTTTAGGATAGTCGTGCTTGAGTGTTGCTTTATCATGGAGATTGACTGATTAAAGGAATGAAGGATACATCTTGAGGTGGGTGCACAGGTTACTTAGTAAATTTAAAAAAAAAATACAAGTCAGTGGCCGACACCTTAAAAACAGTTATGGTCAGAAACGAGATCTTTCCCACTAGTGCTGATTACAGTAAATGCAACCTTAGAAAGAATAAATAAAGCACTCCTACAGTAGATAGGGAGAAACTGTTTCCACTGACAGGAGGGTTGGTAACCAGAGGACACAGATTTAAGATAATTGGCAAAAAATACAGGGGTGGGGGAGATGAGGAGAAATTTATTTACTCAGCGAGTTGTTATGATCTGGAATGCACTGCCTGAAAGGGCGGTGGAAGCAGATTCAATAGTAACTTTCAAAAGGGGATTGGATACATACTTAAAAAGGAAAATTTTGCAGGGCTACAGGGAAAGAGCAGGGGTGTGGGACTAATTGGTAGCTCTTTCAGAGAGTCGGCACAGGCACAATGGGCCAAATGGCCTCCTTTTGTGCTATATCATTCTATGATTCTATGATTAGGAACAGAATTTAATTGTAGACCATTTTCCCCCCCACTGTATTTGAAGTGGATTTCACCACTAGATTCCCTTTAGTTTTTATTTATTGATGTTTTTCTATCACAGGAATGCAGCCAACAGCAGATGCACACTACACCTTCAGTTGGCTGCACTTATCCGTGCAATTTGCCTGGTGTACTGGGAAATTACGACATCATGAAGTGATGGTCTACGAATCTGTCATGAGGGGAAGACCTGTTGTAAATGAAATGCAGGGATCTGGTCCTCCAAGACTGCCATCAACGACAAATGGATGTCCACACAACACAGTGGAGCCCAGAGACTGGCATCTGATGAAATGTTCTAAAATGGTGGAAGCAGTGTACGTGACCGGGTTAACTTTTGATGCATTTTAAATCGTCAGGTCATAAAGCATCACCATTTGCTAAGCTTTCTCAGCGTATGGTGCTGACAGTGTTGTAGACTAATTGATAGAGATTGATTGCTATGATTAGTCAACAACTCCATTAACATTGTCTCATGCGGCTACCAGAATGGTAGAAGGTGAACTAGGTGAACCTTGGTCTTCTTTTCGTCTAGCAATTCCTATGTTCCTATCACGCTGGCAGCTCATTAGCACTCAGGCAAGCTGATTCATCCCCAGTGCCCTAAGAATTTTTAAAATATCTTCTCAATCAGCATTAACTGATGGCAACTGGAAAATCAGGTGCCGGGAGCTTTTCAGGACTGTGTATCGTGAAAACAAAGCACAAATATATCCCTGTCTATTGTGACTGAAAAGTAATTGCAATAAAATAAATATGGGCCGTTTCCAAACAGAGTTTAAACTTAGAACAAATTCGTTGCTCTGGCAAAGCTCCTGTGAAGCACCTTGGGATGCTTTACTACATTAAAGACGCTATATAAATGCAAGTTGTTGTTGTTGAATTGGCAATGATTGAATCTTTATGCAGAACCAGATAGAGGCAGAATTCAAAGCGCGTATACAAGGTATTTACAGTGTTGTGGTAATCAATCGCACTGTCCATACTGATCACATAGTGATTTAATCTTGATTTAATTTGTTACATGTTCTGTGCCTGTTACTGTTATGATAGCAGGAAATGTTTAATGTAATCTAAGGGATGAATGATACTTTACTGACACTGGGGAGCTGTCTCACCGATACCAATAATGCAAACAGGGTTTAGAATGAATCTGCCACTATACTGGCACTTGCTTAGGTCTGATTCTGGGAGACCTGTGTCAGTGAGCTGGCTCCTGGTGTTTGCACTACGAAATCTGACTCACTTATCCCAGTGACAGGATTGTAGAACAACAACAAACTTGGGCTGCGGTTCTACTGCTGAGATAATTACTATATAAATTTATATAGTTTATCTGTATGTATATTTGTGTGTGTATGTATGTATGTGTATCTAAGTGTATGTGTGGTGCTGTGGAAATTTGTATGTATGTGGATATATATGCATATATGTATGTGTGTATATGTGTATATCTGTATGTATTTATGTGTATATGTGTGTGTATGTGTGTGTTTGATGCATTTAAGAGGAAGCTAGATGAGTACAGAAAGGAACAGAAGGACATGTTGATACGGTGAGATGAACTAGGGTTGGAAGAGGCTCATGTGGAGCACAAACACCGGTATCGACTTGTTGGGCTGAATGGCCTGTTTCTGTGCTGTAAATTCTATGTAATTCAGCATAATGAGGGATTCCACTATCAATGTTGGGAATCTGCTTATGGATATGGTTTCTTGGAATCTGACCTAAACAAACACTAATATCAAAACGGCTTTGTTGACAAGTGAGCAAATTGCTCATAGCCTAGAAATTCTTCATGAAAAATTCCAACTTTATTGTTGGTCACTCTCAATGAAGTTGCTATCCGCTGAATTTTATCCTTCTCTTAAGTCAAATTCCCACTTTTCCTTCACAACACAGACATATCCCCATAACTTCCCACCACCTTTGGGCTGTCCATAAATGCTAGCCTCTTGATGCAAAATGCTGCCGACTTGCATTGAAGTGAATAAATGCATTGCAAACTGGAAGTATTGTTTAAAAGGAAGGAGCAAATGAAAAATAAAGGAGCATTTACACCTAAAATTGGCACAGGTTTATAATCTGAGTGGTAGTGAAATCTTTGGGGCAAATGATCTGGTGTCATACGACATCCTGCAACAAATTTACACACTTACTTTTGCCAAAAAAGTCCCAGAGGCAGTGAAAATGCTGGTTTCTGGATAGATCTGAGTGATAATAGATCAGTTCCCCTAGTAATCTCTCATCTCAGCAGACTACAACAAGCATATTAATAGGTGAGCATAATAATCTAAACCAAATTGTTCAAACCCATTCATATACAAAGGATTGGTACATTCTACCCCTACAAATCTCATTACAGGACTCTGGTTATAAATAACCATAGAAAAGTGTGTTGTTCAGAACCAATGTGTTTGTAGGTACACTCAAGTGACTTCTGCAAGATTAGTATGTTACTTAACAGTGAGAAAATTCCCTTTAATCTGTTCTGTGTCTACAGCTGATGATATTTTGACCCAAAACTGAAGGACAAAGAAAACTATTTTAGCAGAAAAACCAGCTAGTTATGAATTCCCCACCCGCTCTCGGTTAATAAGATAACTGCTATTAATAAAAGGTAAGGAGATTGATTTCCTGTGTGTTCATGTCATTGTATTTGCCAACCCTTTGGGTCATTCATCTATGGACTGAGAAAGAGCAAACATACCCCAGCAGGATGTTAGGAGACTATTGTCTGGGAAATGGCAGAGTTAACAGCTCCCCTTTTACGTGAGATTCCTGGGTTATGGCGTAGTCAAGAAGGACCATTAAAGCCATCTTCAGCTGCAAATGAAAACATTGCTTTTGAATGGGCTCACTGTGATCAAACAATTAAGTTCAATTTCTTTAAAAGCAATTGGCCAAGTGGATATTAAAAAGAAATTGTTCTTTTTTAAACTGATTCACCTCAGAACATGTTTGGCTGTGATTTTTAAAAACAATATGCTCATAAGAAATCATCAAGTTATGCCCAGTTACTTATTTCCTTATTTAATTTTATTTGGATGAGCTTCTGGAATGACTACATCCACAGAGTGACAACCATTGTAAGCGCTTCATTTTTTTTTACAAATATGTGACAATGTTGAGGTAAGGGAAATGGAAACCAATGGAAGAATTAAGGGCTTACAGACTCTGTTATACTGGTTTCCAAAGCTTTGAGTCTTTTGTGGTTGCATTTCAGTTCCTCCAGAAGCATAACTCACACTTTTTGCAATTTTGTGAGCCGACCCAGAATGCAACATCCTGATGACATCATGTGCACCATCTTGCACTCTACATTGATTGTACGCTGCACTACAGTGTATTATATTCTGGCACAGGTACCAGAACCTGGGCCACTTTGTGGTCACATTGTAGCTAGAGCCTGACCAAACCAGATCTTTGATCCAGTTTAAGATAGTTCAGGAGTTATACCTAAGTGATCTTGCTGCATTTTTGGAACTGGATTTTAGATCATTTTGGAGCCATTGCAGTTCCAAAAGTGTAGTGAAAAGGCTTGCACAATGGTTCAGTAGATAATGGATTGCCTAGTGTGGTACTGATTCATACAAGGAAGATCCCCTATTTAATCGTCAGTCTTTGCTGTTAGCTTATCTCAGCAGATGTTAACGGCGTGGAGTTATTTTACGCTGTTGTTATTTCAGAGTAAAACTCCCTACTGTTTAAGGTGGCAGAATTGCCCAATCTGAATGTGCCATCCTTTTACACCTTTGCTGCCATGGCTGATACCAGGTAACTTAGCAGAAACTGAGGACGAAACCTGGGGCCTTCTGATCTGTTTGGTCTAGTACCACACTAGGTGGTGCCTTTACCCAAAAACAGCATTTTAATGTCACATTTTGTGCTACAGTGACAAACCATCTTGCTTTCAGTGTAAATTAATTGTTTAAGAGGGCGTGCCAATACCACTGGAATCCATACCCCTCTCTGTCTTCTTGACATGGTTGGTGCATGGGGTTGAGATCAACCAGTGGGTGGGCCAAATATAAATGGCCCAGTTGGTCTTTTCTCGTCTTGGATACACAAACAGACCCACCAAATGAGAGGGACTGAGCGTGTTTTCCCACTGTGCCACATCCAGCTCAACGGCTGGAACTGACATAACATGAATGAGGTGCAGGAGACCTTGCTACCAGTCTGAATCCAACTACCCTCCCAATCCTGAGCTAGTAGTCTGGTGCCAGTAATAAGGTCTATGAGCATGAGCCAGGTTGAAACCATCTGCACACACTGAACACTCCGGTTTTGTCCAAAACGTGAGCACTTTGAGTGTTGAATGAAACTCCAAGGGCAGTAAGTTTAACGGGTCATGTTCAAGTGGATCAATGCTGTTTTAGATCCATTGCTTTCACCTCGAGCTGGCTTTGTTGTATGACTCCTGCAGCAAAAGAAAAACAGTGGAAGGTCATGGACTTGTTTTGTGACAGGTGGATTAAAAACTGCCTGAAACTCATTTCAATTTTACCATACAAACCATCAGAAAGAGGCAATCTTCATCTCTGCTTTCTGTGCAACATTAGAACTCTCCCACAGTTGAAAGGTCAGTGCTTTCACACATTGAACCACTCGCTACTTTTGAATGAATGATTTTACTCAACAAATATGTAATGAATGGGAGAAGCCACAAGTTTCACAGTATGTTACTTACTAAGATGCTAAGATGCTAAAAACTAAAATTATATCACACAAAGGGGATAATTAGTCTTAAAACTGTGCTTTGACAAACAGTGTGTATTCTTGTAAGTGCAAAACAAATATGTTCTGCTAATTTGAACTGCTGGCCTCAGGGCTAAATCAAATCAAATGCCATAATGTTACTTTTTAAAGACTGGATACTGTTACAAAATTTACATGAATTATAAAATAATCATAAACACAGAACTGAAATTGTACCTCAATAGCTGCGGTGGAAGTAACATTTATATTGCACCCTGCAATGTCTAAATCTACTGTGAAAGGGCTGAGTATAAGACACGTATATGTACACTCCGCCTGATTTTCTTTCCCATTGACCTCGATTTTTCTTTCCCATTGACCTCAATTTTGCACGACTGCAAAGACCAATTTCAGCCTCTCTGACTCTTGCTGGGAAGTGGTTTCATACAACTCAACAGTATCTTGCTCAAGTGTCCCATTCCTTAAGTGTGAGCCTAGATAATAAATGTCAGCAGACTATTCACTATGAAGGGCATCACAACCAAACCATTGATGTGATATCCATGCATGATCTTTACACCGGGGATTCTGGATCGCAATCGGGAGTAGCAAATCTAACCAGGCCACTGGTGCTGAGGCCATTTAGGAGCCCCAGCTGCTGACTCAACTCTGACCAGCTTAGGGGTGTGTTTTCTAATGGGTTAACAATAAATATAATCACTATTCTGATTGCACATCAAAGACAACTAGCTTGGAGTCTTACATATAGAAGACATAAGCTGGCGCATATAACAAAGCAGTAATACATTAAAGAGTTCAGAAGATCATTTAACCTTCCAGACAAAACTTGAGATGCTTATTATTGACAAACAAGCCTCCACCACTGTTATCTGCTTGAAGGAGACAATAGTCTTTGTTATACAAAAGAAGAAAGAAAAGACTTGCATTTATATAGCATCTTTCACTTCCTCAGGGCATCCTAAAATGATTCACGGTCAAAGAATTACTTTTGAAGTGCAGTCACTGTTATTATGTAGGAAAATGCAACAGCCAATTTGCACACAGCAAGGACCCTCAAAAAAAATGTGATAAATTACTAGTTAATCTGTTTTTAGTCCTGTTGGTTGAGGGACAAATGTCTGCCTGTTCATTTGGGAACTCCCCTGCTCTTCTTTGAATAATCTCATGGGGTGTTTTACGTCAATCTAAACAGGCAGACATGGCGTTGGTTTAAGTTCTCATCCAAATGACGGCACCTCCGACAACGCAGCATTCCCTCAGTACTGCACTTCAGTTGTACAGGTGAAATGCATGGGGCAGTTTTATTCCATTTTAAAATTTATTTTTCTTTAATTTGCCAGAATAGTGGGTGTCATGATGACCAGTGATAGATAGCAGGCTCCTGTGGCTTGAACCTCTGTGATCTTTGAGGTTGGTTTGCTCTCTGCCTTAGAGCTGGACCATATGCTAATTGTGCTTTAAGTAGTAGTAATTTTGTGATTTGGTATTAGTTGAATGTACATTAATGTTCCTCATGCTCTTAAACTTTCTTCTCAGAGTAAATATTTCTAACATGTTAATGCACAGACCCTGAATTAATGCTCTTCTTGCCTATTAACTGCTTGTTAAACACCAATGAATTCTCAAATTTACTCAGGAGTTGTTTCATTCCTACATCATATTAATTTCCAGTAACATAACCATTACACTACTGTGCCTTCTTTGATCTTTTCTGATGATGCCCAGCATTTGATTAGCCTATTTGGTTATTTTCTGCACCTACAAAAAGACTTTTGTTCCTGACCCCAAAATTATTTGTTCATTTACTGCTCCCCCCACCCACCTCCCTGTGCTTCTCCATTTAGATGTATTCCCATCTGCCATTTTTACACCACACAATTTGTTGAGTTAAACTGCATTTGCCTTCATTGCACTCAATTACTTGGGCTCATTCCATTTGAAATGTTTCTGTTTTCTTCTCAATTCACCATACCTTAGTATCAAGGGCAAATTTGGATCCACTTCACTCTATTCCTAAATCTACATCATTTATATGTAGACTGTAAAGCTTGGCTCCAGCACCGATCTGTGGGACCCACCACTTGCCACCTCTGGTTACTGACTCACTAACCAGTGGAAATATTTTTCTCCTATTTACCGTAACAAAACCCTTCATAATTTTGAGCATGTCTCCTCTTAACCTTTTCTGTTCCAGTGAAAAGATCCTCAATTTCTCCAATACCTACTCATAACTAAAGCCTCTTATCGCTGGTAACATCTTGTAAATCTCTTCTGTAACCTTTCCTTAGCCCTGACATCCTTTGTAATTATAGAAATGACATACAGAAAGGACATTAGGGCTATAAAGAGCAAAAAAGTGTATTCATCAGGATGATACCAAAGTTGGGAAAACATAGTTCTGAACAGACATTTGAGATACTGAGAGAATTTCCATTGGAGCAGAGAAGGCTAAGAGGGGATTTAATTGAGGTTTTTAAAAGGGCTTTGACAAGCTGAATCAGAAAGTACTGATCCTCTGGTTGAAGAATAAGTGATGAGGGATTCTCAATTTGGAATTATTACTAAAGAAAGGGAGAAGATAGATTAGGAGAAATGTGTTTACCAAGAGGGTTGTTAGAAGGATAGGGGCATCTATCGCTGGTCAGGACCAGACCCAGCCCAGTGGCACCTTATTTCTTTATTCGTTCATGGGATGTGGTCGTCGCTGGCGAGGCCAGCATTTATTGCCCACCCATAATTGCCCTTGAGAAGGTGGTGGTGAGCTGCCTTCTTGAACCGCTGCAGTCCGTGTGGTGAAGGTTCTCCTACAAGTCTGTTAGGAAGGGAGTTCCAGGATTTTGACCCAGCGACGATGAAGGAACGGCGATATATTTCCAAGTTGGGATGGTGTGTGACTCGGAGCGGAACATGCAGGTGGTGTTGTTCCCATGTACCTGCTGCCCTTGTCCTTCTAGGTGATAGAGGTTTGGGAGATGCTGTCGAAGAAGCCTTGGTGAGTTGCTGCAGTGCATCCTGTAGATGGTATACACTGCAGTCACAGTGCGCGGTGGTGAAGGGAGTGAATGTTTAGGGTGGTGGATGGGGTGCCAATCAAGCGGGCTGCTTTGTTCCGGTTGGTGTCGAGCTTCTTGAGTGTTGTTGGAGCTGCACTCATCCAGGCAAGTGGAGAGTATTCCATCACACTCCTGACTTGTGTCTTGTAGAAGGTGGAAAGCCACCTGTTGAAGGCCACTGAAGTTCATCTTCATCTGCAAAGTGAAATGAAAGTGAAAAAGAATGTATATTTAATGTAGTGCCTTTCACATCCTCCGGACATCCCAAAGCGCTTTACAGCCAATGAAATATTTTTAAAATGTAGTCACTGTTGTTATGTAGGCAAAGATAACAACCAATTTACACACAGTGCCATGGGATCTTTTACATCCACCTGAACAGGCAGATGGGACCTCTGTTTAACAACTCCTCTGAGAGCCAGCATCTCTGATAATGCCCACTATCTCAGTACTACACACTGTTCGGGATGTATTTTTACAGGAAGATACAAAGGTCGAACAACAGTCCACATGTTAGCAGGTGAGGCAGAATTAAATGTATAATATCGTGCAAGCTGAAAATGGAAAAGCAGAGTGAGTAACTATGTGCAGTCAGTTCTATCTGTGCATTAGATTCGTTAGTGAGCAAACTTTCCCATCTGCTGTTAAGCAGGTCTGCCTTTTCATAGCATCATAGTACCTTAGTAGATACAGCACAGGAGGAGGCCATTCAGCCCATCGTGCCTGTACCAGCTCGTTGAAAGAGCGAATCAATTAGTCCCATCATCCTGCTCTTTCCCCATAGCCGAGTAACTTTTTTCCCTTCAAGTATTTATCCAATTCCCTTATGAAAGTTACTATTGAATCTGCTCCCACCACCCTTTCACACTGTGCGTTCCAGATCACAACAACTCATTGCGTATTCTTTTTCACATTATCTTGAATCTGTGTCCTCTGGTTACCGACCATTCTGCCACTGGAAATAGTTTCTCCTTATTTACTCTATCAAAACCCTTCATGATTTTGAACATCTCTATCAAATCTCCCCTTAACCTTCTCTGCTCTAAGGAGAACAACCCCAGGTTCTCCAGTCTCTCCACATAACTGAAGTCCCTCATCCCTGGTACCATGCTAGTAAATCTCTTCTGCACACTCTCTAAGACCTTGACATCCTTCCTAAAGTGTGGTGCCCAGAATTGAAAACAATATTCCAGCAGATGTCTAACCAGCCTTTTGTAATAAAGAATAAAAGCATTTATATAGCGCCTTTCGTGACCTCAGGACGTCCCAAAGGGCTTTCCAGCCAATGTTTTTTTATTCGTTCATGGGATGTGGCCGTCGCTGGCAAGGCCAGCATTTTTTGCCCATCCCTAATTGCCCTTGAGAAGGTGGTGGTGAGCCGCCTTCTTGAACCGCTGCAGTCTGTGTGGTGAAGGTTCTTCCACAGTGCTGTTCGGAAGGGAGTTCCAAGATTTTGACCCAGCGACGATGAAGGAACGGCAATATATTTCCAAGTCGGGATGGTGTGTGACTTGGAGGGGAACATGCAGGTGGTGTTGTTCCCATGTGCCTGCTGCCCTTGTCCTTCTAGGTGGTAGAGGTCGCAGGTTTGGGAGGTGCTGTCGAAGAAGCCTTGGCGAGTTGCTGCAGTGCATCCTGTGGATGGTACACACTGCAGCCACAGTGCACTGGTGGTGAAGGGAGCGAATGTTTACGGTGGTGGATGGGGTGCCAATCAAGCGGGCTGCTTTGTCCTGGATGGTGTCGAGCTTCTTGAGTGTTGTTGGAGCTGCACTCATCCAGGCAAGTGGAGAGTATTCCATCACACTCCTGACTTGTGCCTTGTAGATGGTGGAAAGGCTTTGGGGAGTCAGGAGGTGAGTCACTCGCCACAGAATACCCAGCCTCTGACCTGCTCTTGTAGCCACAGTATTTATGTGGCTGGTCCAGTTAAGTTTCTGGTCAATGGTGACCCCCAGGATGTTGATGGTGCGGGAGTCGGCGATGGTAATGCTGTTGAATGTCAAGGGGAGGTGGTTAAACTCTCTCTTGTTGGAGATGGTCATTGCCTGGCACTTGTCTGGTGCGAATGTTACTTTCCAGCCAATTAAGTACTTTTGAAGTGTAGTCACTGTTGTAATGTAGTAAATAGTTAAGAAATGCCCTCATTGCCACTATTTAATGCTTTGTTTCCTGTAACATACTGATAAATTCAGAGTAACAGTGCTATTGTGTGAAAGTACTGATCGATACTTGCAACCTCCTTGGTTAGGCATTTCTACCAATGTAAGTTAATTGATGCTCATATTCATATATAGCAATGTAATAGCCCGTAAGAACATATCAGAATGTCAAATATTTGACAGTCATAACCATATATAATAGTGACATAATTCATGGTGATCCCGATTGCTTCCCTTGACACCTTTCTGTAAATTAAGCACCTTCTTCTGCATGTCCTTCTAAGCACAACAATTTGTGGAGACCTCCCATGTGATTCTCACTCATGCATGCTTGATCCTCTGTTTAGTGGTGGGCTGCCCTTCTGACCCCTAGAGTGCATTTATCTGTTTCCTCACACTGTCCACAATAAGCTGAATGACCTTGCCATTAAACTGAGCCTTACCACACATTGCTCTCTCCATCAGCAATCCAATTTTCACATTCACAGCTGGATTGAGACACTGGGGGTAATTTTGACTTTGCGCAATAGTGTAAAGCATGTGATAGCGAGTCGGCGGCCCGTTTTACATTTCTCCCAATTTAATGGAAACCTGTAGGCAAATGTGGTTGCAATTCTGCACCAGCAACATCTCAGAAATTGCAGTGAGATGAATAATCAGTTCACTTATTTTTGGTGGTGTTGGTTGAAGAAGGGGAGTTGGCCGCCTCACAGGGACAATCCCTGCTCTTCTTTGAATAGTCCCAGTTGATCGTACGGAACTTTGATTTAGCATCTTATCAAAAGGAAATGTACAACAATGTTTTCAGATGAAGGAAATGTTTCCCATTATAACTCGTATGTTGAGACTGGGATGTCGTGTTGGGTCACAAAGTGTAAATATATCAATGCCATGTCACTTTGGCCATTTCAATTTGCCTGTATTTAATGCTAAGAATTGCACTTGCAGCGACAAGGAGCGAGACCTTTGCTTTCAATGTAACTGGGCTCATAATTACTCCTCGCAGCCTGCAGTGAGAACAAACATGGACATAAAGCGCAGGACCTTCGGGGTAATATCACTTGTCACAGCTGTGACAACTGAAGTTAAGAATGAAGGCTTGTTGCTTGTCGCAGTTTGTTTGCCCGCAGATGAATCTGAAAGGCGCCAGGACTGGGAACAGTTACAATAAGGGCTCAATAAAATGTATCCAAGTGTGGGATCTGTAAGGGCATCTCCACTGCTTCAGATCACATTGATATGTACAAATACACTTCTGCCCGGAGTAAGAATTTCTTCAAATAAATTCCTTTGATATTGAAGGATTCTCCCCAAAGATATTTCATCCAGTGTGTACAAAGAGCAAACAGGACTAACATTCAGGGTGTTCCTCCTGAGATTTGCATCTGGCTGTTTTGTGCATTTGGAATTTCTGACCTAGTATTTTTTCTTCGAAGACTTTCTCATGCTAATAGCTTTGCTTTCGCTTCCAGCACCTGCTTTGCTGTCAGAGGGCATTCGAAGGAGAGTCTTAGCATTCTGTCACACATGGCCAGCAAGAAAGGGACAAGCAGCCAGGATGTGACATTACAAAAACTTCAAACTTATTCCTTGTTTTTTTTTGCTCCTCCTCCTCATTCTTTCACATTTAAGATGAGAAAGAAAATAATTGAACTGAGCATCAGATTTATTTAAGCTTCTGTGAAGTTTCGTTTCCTCATTAACGCATTCCCATAAAATTCCTTATGCGTTTGCATAAATTTCCATTTAAGAGGGTAATGACTTTGTTGAAATAATATGCAAAAGAATTTTGCATAAATGAATTAATGAGAATGCATGACCAGAGAAAACTAATGCCCTGGATAATTCCAGAACTTAAATGCAATCTAACTTTAGGTATCCCATCTTTAGCAGGCTTAAACTATTATTTCATACTCAAGGTTTTGAAAATTATTTGCCCAACATTGCAATTTTAGCATATATTTGTATATATTAGAATTATTTATTTTAAGCTTATGCATTCAACCTATATATTCTATATTTGTGTGTGTTTTAAAAATATTGCATCACCCCCCAGTAAAATGGATTATAACCTAAATTTCTCTATATGATTGCATCATAATGCCTTTGGATGTAAAGGTACACTAGGAATGTTTCCATACTTCCTGTTCCCATTGGGAATCACACTCCTAGGAAGTACAGGTTGGAGAATCAGGGCTACAATTTTGAATTAACAAAAACTTGCATTTATATAGCACTTTTAACATAGTAAAACATCCATAGGAGCTTTAACACACAAAACCAAGCCACATAAGGAGATAATAGGACAGGTGAGCAAAAGCTTGGTCAAAGGTTTTAAGGAGCGTCTTAAAGGAGCAGAGAGAGGTATAGGGACGGAGAGGTTTAGGCAGGGAATTCCAGAGCTTAGGGCCTAGGCAGCTGAAGGCACACAGGTGGAGCGATTAAAACCAGGTTGTACAAGAGGCCAGAATTGGAGGAGTGCAGAGATCTCGGAGGGTTGTAGGTCGGGAGGATGTTACAGAGATAGGGAGGTGCAAGGTCATGGAGGGATTTGAAAACAAGGATGAGAATTTTAAAACTGAGGCGTTCCCGGACCGAGAGCCAATGTGGGTCAGCGAGCACAGGGGTGATGGGTGAACGGGACCTGGTGCGAGTTAAGATATGGGCAGCAGAGTTTTGGATGCACTCAAGTTTATGGAGTAATTTTAAACTCTTCTTTGCTCCCTTAGCATTTCAGACTTTTATTACTCTGTCTGGGCTAAAGATGCACTTCAACCCCTTTTAATATTATACTTTGCAGGTAAGTGTTTACTATTTGATTAAAGCAATTTATTTCTTCCTGATTAAATCCAACTAACCCCTATTTTTCTGATTATGTAAACTCTGCCTCATTATTGACCTGAAAAAGCAGATATAGTTTCACCCTATTTTTTGACCCAAATTCAAGAAGATAAAGAAAACCCAAAATCAGAAGGGTGGATATGGTTCTAAGTGTCAGCCTGGGCTCTGTGGTCGCACTCTCGCCTCTGAGGCAGAAGGTAGTGGATTCAAACCCCACTTCAAGAGCTGAACATGTAATCTAGGCTGACCCTCTAGTATAGTAGTGAGGGAGTACTCCACTGTCATTTATCTAATTGCTATTTGTGGGACTTTGCTGTGCGTAAATTGACTGCTGTCATTGCCAACAAAACAACAGTGACTGCACTTCAAAATCACTTTGGCACGTCCTGAGAATGTGAAAGGTGCTATATAAATGCAAGTTCCTTCTTTATTATCTCAGCAGCAATGTGCTACACCCATCTTTTAATGTACAAGCTGAAGGCTCAAGCAAGAAAGGAGATTCTTCCTGATTTAAATTAAAATGGTTTGGGCTGATAAGTGGCAAATGATATTCGCGCCAGATAAGTGCCAGGCAATGACCATTTCCAACAAGAGAGAGTCTAACCACCTCCACTTGACATTCAATGGCATTACCATCGCCGAATCCCCCACCATCAACATCCTGGGGGTCACCATTGATCAGAAACTTAACTGGGCCAGTCACATAAAGACTGTGGCTACAAGAGCAGGTCAGAGGCTGGGTATTCTGCGGCGAGTGACTCATCTCCTGGCTCCCCAAAGCCTTTCCACCATTTACAAGGCACAAGTCAGGAGTGTGATGGAATACTCTCCACTTGCCTGGATGAGTGCAGCTCCAACAACACTCAAGAAGCTCGACATCATCCAGGACAAAGCAGCCCGCTTGATTGGCACCCCATCCACCACCCTAAACATTCAATCCTTTCACCACCGGCGCACTGTGGCTGCAGTGTGTGCCATCTACAGGATGCACTGCAGCAACTCGCCAAGGCTTCTTCGACAGCACCTCCCAAACCCGCAACCTCTACCACCTAGAAGGACAAGGGCAGCAGGCACATGGGAACAACACCACCTGCACGTTCCCCTCCAAGTCACACACCATCCCGACTTGGAAATATATCGCCGTTCCTTCATCGTCACTGGGTCAAAATTCTGGAACTCCCTTCCTAACAGCACAGTGGGAGAACCTTCACCACACGGACTGCAGCGGTTCAAGAAGGCGGCTCACCACCACCTTCTCAAGGACAATTAGGGATGAGCAATAAATGCTGGCCTTGCCAGCGACACCCACATCCCATGAACGAATAAAAAAAAAATGTAGTACACTTTTATCGTTGGAACATGGATTAAATCCAACCCAGACAGAAGAGATGATAGTCTGCTCTATTTTTTGTCCTTTGTGAATTGAGCTGGACAGTCTCAATTCAGTTCCTAGGGGGCATTGGCCCACTCCACAGCATGAAATCTCACTTAGAGCAGTCATAGGATGGAAATGGAAAAAAGTTAGCCTCATATATGAGGAGCTGCTCTTCTTAGCTCAAAGCCGAGCGACATTCTTAAGGCAGAGTAGAGCGAACTTCACTCTGCATCCAAGGGTGCAGTTGTACTCCATCTACAGTGCATGTTCAAACCAGGCAATACCTTGCTTACACTGCTGAGTCCTGATTCAAATTCTACCAACCAGAAGGGAGCACTGTACTTGCAAGCTCATATGGATGCACAGGTCTGCAATCAGCTGTTACCTTTTAAATGTGTTGAGAGCACAGGTGGGAACAACAGCAGACTTCCAAGGGATTCCCTCTCCCCCTCCCCTTCCTGAGCACTTTTTAAATGCAGTTTTATGTTGCAGTGGACATACAGTGGAAAATACAGTAACAGGCATCATAAGGTCATTTTGTTAGTTGCAATGGCAAATCAGACTTTGTAAGAGTAGGGTATCTTCATCCATTAATAGTAGAAATGCAGGAGATGAAATTTATTTCAGTTCTGTGACCTGTAACCAACAGATATCGCTGTTCACCCTAATCTCAGGACCGAGTTACATTCTTGGCAATGTTTGTTTAGCAAGAAATTCAGGAGGTTCCTGGGGCCCAGGGTCAGACTCTCTCCCTTGGAAGCCATTTTTTGTAGCTATCTAATAATTCTGTAACATTCCTCAAACATTTGCAATCTTTAAAATACACTTCAGGGGCATATTATAATTAAAAAGCTTCTTTAAATCAAGACTGATCGGAAAATGTGTGACATCAGTGGTATTAAAATTTAAGTGTTCACTAGATTTCAACCTCTACAATTCCTTTACAATTTATTTTTTAAAAATCACATCATTTAATAGGTCGCATGCTCGTCATTCATGCACTCAGAACAATTGTTATCTGGTTGCTGTGTAACTACAGTTCCATTCCGCAGAGTTCTCGTATGATTTACTTGCAGAACCATTTTGCCAATAAATTCAAATATTTTATTTGTTAAGTGTTATTCATTATTCCAGGTGTCAGTTTGACTGATTTTGAAGCACTCTCACCTCTGAGTCAGAAAGTTTGGGGTTCAAGCCTCACTCCAGTGCAGTACTGAGGGAGTGCTACAGTGTCAGATATACTTTCAACTGAGACGTTTAACCAGATGGATGCAAAAGACCCTCAGCTCACTATTCAAAGCAAAGCTGGGAAGGCTCACAGTGTCCGGGCCAATATTCATCTTTCAGCCAACACCCCCGAAAATACATTAACTGGTCGTTTAGCTCACTTGCTACTTGTGGTCCCACACTCCTGATCTTTGGCCATCCTCCTCGTGGGTCTGCTCCTGGCCATGGCCAAGGTGGCCACTTACAAGCCCAGGCTGGAAGCAGACCGTGGGGGGCGGTCGCTCTGGCTGCCTGCCTCTCTTCTGTACCCGAGTGGCCCTGGAGAAGGAGCACGCGTTGCCTGCCGGTAGGCTTGAGGCTTTCCGCGACCAGTGGGCACCTCAGGGACTGGACTGTGTACTGGACATGGGCAATGATATTGTTATTTAAGTTATAAGTTTCTTTGTTTTATGGTTTCGGCCTTTATTTGTTGTGCCCCTCTAAAAAGTGGGTACGTTTGTTTGGTTTTTGTTCAATAATACTGGGGCAACCCAGTATCTCCTTATAGCTTCATTAGAAAAGGTTACTTGTGGGACCTTGCTGTGTGAAAATTGGCTGCCATGTTTGCCTACATTACAACAGCAACCACACTTTTAGTGAATTGGCTGTAAAATGTTTTGGGACAGCCTGAGGACACGAAAGGTACGATTCTAAAGCCACTTCTTTCTAATAGCACAGGTAAGCGTTTTAAGGCATACTCATACAACTGGTACCAGTCTGAGGCCACGAGTTGCCCAAAACGACCCAGAGCTGCCAGAGGTGCATTTCACTGCCACTGCAGCAAAGCTCTGTGGCCATCCAAAATGGAGCTCATCGCATACACGCTTATCCAAACCCAGTTACGTTTAAGTTAATAAAGAGCCAACGGTGAGAAAAAGAAAAGATGAAGAATTAAGTTTAATGATCGCAGTGTGAGAGTGTATCCAGCCCATTGGTTTTAGAGGGTGTGATCGGAAACTAAATGGGTATGGATTGGAAAGGGAGTTCTGTTAAAGAAAGAACTTGCATTTCTATAGCGCCTTTCACAACCTCAGGACGTCCCAAAGCACTTTACAGCCAATGGAGTACTTTTGAAGTGTAGTCACTGATATAATGTAGGAAATGTGCCAGTCAAATTGTGCACAGCAAGCTCCCACAGACAGTAATGTGATAATGACCAGGTTATCTGTTCTTTAGGTATTTTGGCTGAGTAGTTCCAGTTGGCCTGGATAAATATTGTCTGGGACACGGAGGGGAACTCCTATGCTCTTCTTCAACATAGTGCTATGGGATCTTTTATGTCCACCTGAGAAGACAGAGGGGGCCTGAGCTTATCATCTCATCCAAAATACAGCAACTCCCTCAGTACTGCACTGGCGTATCAACCTGGTATTTTGTCCTCAAATCTCTGAAGTGGGACTAGAACCCACAACCTTCTACCTCAAAGGCATGAGCATTACCAACTGAGCCACAGCTACCCTAGCTGTTTCATTTTTGTAATTACACTAAACGTGAATTTGATACCGAGCTGTTAGTACGATAGTAGCATTTGTGTGCCAGCTCCATTGCCAAGCTCGTGCATGGGTTTCGCACTCCCCGAACTCAGTCACTTGCTAGGCTGAAAGGTAATACAATGACATTGACATCCAGCCAGATTAGTAACCCCTGAGCTCCCTGGGGGAATAGGGCCACACTCAGGCTTCCTCAGCAAGGAAATGACGTGCTACTTGTGATGCAGGGATGCCCTACTGGAACTTCCTGGCTCGGCTGGAGTGCAACTGTTTGCTTTTTCCCTTCTTGTAACGAGCAGCTCAAGTTGGCGAGGGCTGCGTATTTCAGGTGAGCAAATAACATCAGTGTAATGGATAAATCACTCATTTGAACTAAAGCTGTCTGACTTAGCACCAGGAAGTGCTGGCAGCCAATATCGTTCCAAGGCCAGTGTGCAAATGCAAATGATCACTGACAGCTGGAGGGGATTAAAGAGAAATGTGGATTCTAGATGACTTTCTTCACTTTCAGTTTCAGGACAGTGAATCTGTATGGAGAGGGGAGGGAACACTGACAGTTTATAACCAACAAAACAAGCAGATGTGGTCTCTGAAATCAAAGAGTTGCTCCCTGGACTAGTTTCGATCGCCTGGCGGCAGGGGGTGGGGGTGATTTTCCCAGATTTTCTCCCCAAATTGGCCTGGGTTTTTATCTGCTTGTTCACCTCTCCCAGGACATCACCCGGTTTTGAATGGGGTGGAGAGTGTATATATTGTGATACACAAGTTATCACAATTGTACATATTGTGATACACAATGGGGGTGATTTTAGGAGGTAAACGCAGGAACATTGGGGGCTTCCGAAAATCGCACAAATCCCGTTTGGGTTTGGAAGCCGGCTCCAGCCCGCTGACTTCCGAGTTTCCCAGGGACCCACCTGTGCGCGCACGGGCGACCTGACACCAGAAGTCCCGCCTGCTTTAATTGCCGGCAGGATGACAGTTAAAGAGCTAAATGTACCTCATTGAGGTCCTTAAGGCACTCTCTGCTGTGACAGAGTAAGTGATTAGAAAGATTTTTAACTTACCTGGGCGGCTTGCCCACTGCTTCTGATTCACGCCTGGAGAAACCAGACATGAAGGGCTGGATCAGGGAGAAAGAAACTAAATAAATAAACACGCAATGACGTTAAAACACTAAATGCACCTACATTTGAAACCTGCTCCGAAGTCTGATGTCTCCCGCTCCGA
This sequence comes from Heptranchias perlo, assembly GCF_035084215.1. Taxonomy (NCBI): domain Eukaryota; kingdom Metazoa; phylum Chordata; class Chondrichthyes; order Hexanchiformes; family Hexanchidae; genus Heptranchias; species Heptranchias perlo. The sequence goes on along the minus strand of NW_027138877.1, from coordinate 6,171 downwards.
TGTCCCCCTCTTCACCATCCTGATGTCCCCCCCATGTCCCCCTGATTTCCCCCTGATCTTCCCCCGATCTCACCTCCCCGATCTTCCCCCGATCGCCCCCCGGTCTTCCCCCTCCCCCGACCTTCCCCTCTGCTCACTCCCCCGGGTCTTCCCCTCTCCTCCCCCCCCGATCTTCCCCTCTCCTCACTGCCCCCCCCACCCAGTCTTCCCGTCTCCTCCCCCCCCCGCCCCCAATCTTCCAGTCCAGCGCCGGGTGACATCTGGCTCTCTCTCTTCATCCCCCCACCCCCCGCATTGCAGATCCTGATGGCAGCCAGCCTGTCAATCAGGCTAGCAGCCAGACGCGAAACCCTGGAGAGGGTGTTAATCATCGGCAATCAACGTGCGATCGCGTCAGAAACGGTAAGTTTGATTCATGCGGGTTTGCCACGTGCCCAATCGGCCCCGCTGCCAACCTGCCTCCCCGCTAATATCGGGGCCCTTGTTTTAGAGTGGAGTGAGATGGCAGTACTGGGTAACACTGCCAACTCCACACTGTTCTCAGGCAAAATGGAGCCCTGTGCATGATTGCTTAAATAGATCTGCAGAGTTACAGTCACAACACTGGTTAAACTTTAAAGCTCGGGCTGTCAGTTCTGTTTTTATAAATTGTTCTCTCGGCCTCTAATTTTAACCCCCTCTTTTGAAGGTGCTGCCCCATGCTGGGAGAGAGTTCCACCTCTGGTGCCTGGTTCATGTGTGAGCCTGGAAGTTATTCAACCATGGGGATATCACAGCTGAGCCTGATCCTGCCCTCACCTGACATTCACATATAATACACTTTCCAGTAAGGATCATTGCTTAGGACTCAGGAAAGGGGAACCCTAGATGGGTTTCTCTGCTCCCCAGCCCAGGTGTGCTGTAGTGCAGAATTTGAAACACAGCACAAAAAGATCATAACTCCTGGTGTTCCAAATTTTGTTTTAGTTCATTGATTGTTTAGTGATGGTTCCTTTGAATTCGATGCTCTTGGTTAATGCTCCCTTTGTCATTTTGTCTGTACTTCCTAATTACTACATAGGTGAACATGATGTGGAGATGCCGGTGATGGACTGGGGTTGACAATTGTAAACAATTTTACAACACCAAGTTATAGTCCAACAAATTTATTTTAAATTCCACAAGCTTTCGGAGGCTTCCCCCTTCCTCAGGTGGTGTGGAAACCTGAGGAAGGAGGAAGCCTCCGAAAGCTTGTGGAATTTAAAATAAATTTGTTGGACTATAACTTGGTGTTGTAAAATTGTTTACATTGGTGAAGGCATCATGTGTATGCTGCCACCTTGTGGCACTACATGGAGCATATGGGAAGAAGCCAACAAAAAGGTGCCAAACTGAAAGTCAACATAAGGATAAACTAATGTGGTTTACAATATTGAACAAGTGATCAAAAGTTGTGCACAGCTTTAACCAATATCACACATTTCCACTATATGTATAATTAACACTTTTCAAAATAAAATCATGATGTATTGCCTTTTGACAATACCAATACTGTATTATGCACAGCATGTGTGCTATTTTCCTGTAATTTGCAACGAATAAATTGCAAGAGCAGAGCAGTTAAAATTACGCAGTGCGTAACACTTCAGCTGAAAGTACCCGGTGCAATAAAAGTTCAGAATAACCGGTCCTCAGCCAACATATATTATATTCTGTCAAATTTTGACTGATTTCGCTCCTGTGAAGTGATTTGGGACATTTTATTATATTAAAGGTGCTTTATAATTGTAAGTTGTTGTTGTATATAATGCAGAACTTTAGATTCATATGACCTTGATCAACCGCATGAATATTTGAAGCCCTTGATGTGGCCTTGTTCAACTTATTGTTATCTAATTGTTATTTTATATGAGCTGTGTCAGTCAGCCATTGAAAAAAAAATCACCATCAAAACATACCTGCCGGTGCTGGAGGTCTCACGTCACCATACCCCCAAATTACCCCTACTGTTTAAAGACAATCTAAATATCTAATAACTATGTATCACATCCATAGATCATTTTATATAAATGAAGAAGTATAAGAGGTCATTTCAATGCTGACCCCGGCAGGTTTTACAGAGTCACTCAATATAGATGGTTAATGGCAGACTCTGGACAGAGACCCGCCAACGATCGGGTGCAAGTGTATGTGGGGGCAGAAACTTGGCCGCTGCTTTTAGGATTTAATGCCCTGTATTAGCTTAAAGGAGTAGTGGCAGCTGAAGGAACGCAGGAGAGGAGATGGGAAGTGACGGCAGCCAGCAGACCTGCAGGACGCAGAGCTTCAAACTTCACCGGCGTTGAGGGGGAGGTCCTCACGGAAGTGATTACAGGCAAGGCAGGCAGGACTCTTTGGCGCAAAACCATCTCAGGCCACAGTGAGGGCGCTGTGGAGGGAGGCGGCTGGAACAATTAGTTCCACCTTCACAAGCTCCAGGTAAGCCAGAAAGAATTTGATTTGGGTGGAATGGGCAAGGGAAGCTCATCACCCCACCCCATTATTGGGTCCCTCTATGCAGCACCTTGTATGTTGCATCTTGGCACAATCAATGTGGGGTTGACTGTTACTCCAAGGCAGGAAACATAGAAACATAGAAAATAGGAGCAAGAGTAGGCCATTCGGCCCTTTGGGCCTGCTCTGCCATTCATAATGATCATGGCTGATCGTCTAACTCAGTACCCTGTTCCCGCTTTTTCCCCATATCCCTTCGTCCCTTCAGCATTAAGAAATATATCTATCTCCTTCTTGAATACATCTAATGACTTGGTCTCCACTGCCTTCTGTGGTAGAGAATTCCACAGGTTCACCACCCTCTGAGTGAAGAAATTACTCCTCATCTCGGTTCTAAATGGCATACCCCGTATCCTGAGACTGTGACCCCTGGTTCTGGGCTCCCCAGCCATCGGGAACATCCTCCCTGCATCTAGTCTGTCTAGTCCTGTTAGAATTTTATATGTTTCGATGAGATCACCTCTCATTCTTCTAAACTCTAGTGAATATAGGCCTAGTCGACCCAATCTCTCCTCATACGTCAGTCCTGCCATCCGAGGAATCAGTCTGGTAAACCTTCATTGCACTCCCTCCATGGTAAGGACATCCTTCCTCAGATAAGGAGACCAAAACTGCACACAATACTCCAGATGTGGTCTCACCAAGGCCCTGTATATCTGCAGTAAGACACCCCTGCTCCTGTACTCAAATCCTCTTGCAATGAAGGCCAATATACCATTCGCCTTCCTAACTGCTTGCTGCACCTGAATGCTCGCTTTCAGCGACTGGTGTACAAGGACACCCAGGTCTCATTGCACCTCCCCTTTTCCCAATCTATCACCATTCAGAAAATAATCTGCCTTTCTGTTTTTACAACCAAAGTGGATAACCTCACATTTATCCACGTTATACTGCATCTGCCATGTTCTTACCCACTCACCCAACTTGTTTAAATCACATTGGAGCCTCTTTGCACCCTCCTCACAGCTCACATTCCACCCCAGCTTTGTGTCGTCTGCAAACTTGGAAATGTTACATTTAGTTCCCTCATCCAAATCATTGATATATATTGTGAATAGATTGGGCCCAAGTACTGATCCCTAAGACTATGGTGGGAGTTGTGTATAGGACCCCTGGCAGCAGCTCTGAAGTGCTAGATTGTATAAATGCAGAGATTAGACAAGCGTGTAAGAAAGGCATAGTGGTCTTAATGGGGGACTTTAACCTTCACATAGATTGGGGAAAGCAGACTTGCAACTGTCAGAAAGGTAGTGAATTTCTTGAGTGTGTCCGGGATAGTTTTCTACAGCAGTATGTCCTAGAGGCAACAAGGGGGCAAGCCATACTAGATTTAGTAATGAGTAATGAACCAGATTTAGTTAACAGCTTAACTGTGCGTGAACATCTATCCAATAGCGATCATAACATGATTGAGTTCAATGTAGTGTTTGAAAGGGAAAAAAGTGAGTCAGCTGCTAAGATTCTAGACTTGGGTAAGGCCGACTTCAATGGGATGAGACAGAGACTGTCCACAGTAAACTGGGCAAATCTGTTAATGGGTAAAACGACTGGTGATCAGTGGGAAATGTTTAAAGAAACATTTAACAAGATACAGAACCGGTTTATACCCCTGAGGGGCAAGAACTCTACTTGCCAAAAAAAACAGCCATGGACAACTAAAGAGGTAAGGGACAGTATAAGACGTAAGGAAAGGGCATACAAAACGGCAAAAAATGGCACAGATCCTGGCGAATGGGAAAGATACAAAGATCAACAAAGGGTCACAAAACAGATAGTAAGAAAAGAAACTTGCAAGGGATATCAAAACCAATACAAAGAACTTTTATAGTTATATTAGGAAAAAGAGGGTGGTCAGGAGCAGTGTTGGCCCCTTAAAAACTGAAAGTGGGGATATTGTCATTGACAATGGGGAAATGGTGGACATGTTGAATAATTACTTTGCGTCATATTTACAGTCGAAAAAGAGGATAGCATGCCGGAAATCCCAAGAAAACTAATATTGAATCGGGGACAGGGACTCGATAAAATTAACATAAGCAAAGCAACAGTAATGAAGTAAAGCAACAGTAATGAAGAAAATAATAGTACTAAAGAGTGACAAATCCCCAGGACCAGATGGTTTCCATCCCAGGGTTTTAAAGGAAGTAGGTGAGCACATTGCAGATGCCCGAACTATAATCTTTCAAAGTTCTCTAGATTCAGGAACTGTCCCTCTCGATTGGAAAATTGCACATGTCACTCCGCTTTTTAAAAAAGGAGAGAGAGGGAAACCGGGGAATTATAGACCAGTTAGCCTAACATCTGTTGTGGGGAAATTGCTGGAGTCTATAATTAAGGATAGGGCGTCTGAACACCTCGATTATTTTCAGTTAATCAGGGAGAGCCAGCATGGATTTGTGAAAGGTAGGTCGTGCCTGACAAACCTGATTGAATTTGTTGAAGAGGTGACTAAAGTAGTGGACAGGGAATGTCAATGGATGTTATTTATATGGACTTCCAGAAGGCATTTGATAAGGTCCCATATAAGAGATTGTTAGCAAAGTTAGAAGCCCATGGAATCGAGGGAAAAGTACGGACTTGGTTAGGAAATTGGCTGAGCGAAAGGCGACAGAGAGTAGGGATAATGGGTAAGTATTCACATTGGCAGGATGTGACTAGTGGAGTCCCGCAGGGATCTGTCTTGGGGCCTCAATTATTCACAATATTTATTAACGACTTAGATGAAGGCATAGAAAGTCTCATATCTAAGTTTGCCGATGACACAAAGATTGGTGGCATTGTAAGCAGTGTAGATGAAAACATAAAATTACAAAGCGATATTGATTGATTAGGTGAATGGGCAAAACTGTGGCAAATGGAATTCAGTGTAGACAAATGTGAGGTCATCCACTTTGGATCAAAAAAGGATAGAACAGGGTACTTTCTAAATGGTAAAAAGTTAAAAACTGTGGATGTCCAAAGGGACTTAGGGGTTCAGGTACATAGATCATTGAATTGTCATGAACAGGTGCAGAAAATAATCAAGAAGGCTAATGGAATGCTGGCCTTTGTATCTAGAGGACTAGAGTACAAGGGGGCAGAAGTTATGCTGCAGCTATACAAAACCCTGGTTAGACCGCACCTGGGGTACTGTGAACAGTTCTGGGCACCGCACCTTCGGAAGGACATATTTGCCTTGGAGGGAGTGCAGCGTAGGTTTACTAGAATGATACCCGGACTTCAAGGGTTAAGTTACGAGGAGAGATTACAGAAATTGGGGTTGTATTCTCTAGAGTTTTGAAGGTTAAGGGGTGATCTGATCGAAGTTTATAAGATATTAAGGGGAACGGATAGGGTGGATAGAGAGAAACTATTTCTGCTGGTTGGGGATTCTAGGAGTAGGGGGCACAGTCTAAAAATTAGAGCCAGACCTTTCAGGAGCGAGATTAGAAAACTTTTCTACACACAAAGGGTGGTAGAAGTTTGGAACTCTCTTCCGCAAATAGCAATTGATATTAGTTCAATTGCTAAATTTAAATGTGAGATAGATAGCTTTTTGGCAACCAAAGGTATTAAGGGATATGGGCCAAAGGCAGGTATATGGAGCTAGATCACAGATCAGCCATGATCTTATCAAATGGCGGAGCAGGCACGAGGGGC
>NW_027138876.1:17500-31773 GCF_035084215.1 Heptranchias perlo | reverse complement strand
TCTGCGGCGAGTGACTCACCTCCTGACTCCCTAAAAGCCTTTCACCATCTACAAGGCACAAGTCAGGAGTGTGATGGAATACTCTCCACTTGGCCTGGACGAGTGCAGCTCCCAACATACACTCGAGAAGCTCGACACCATCCAGGGCAAAGCAGCCCCGCTCGATCGGCACCCTAAACATTCACTCCCTTCACCACCGGCGCACCGCGGCCCGCAGTGTGCAACCATCCACAGGATGCACTGCAGCAACTCGCCAAGGCTTCTTCGACAGCACCTCCCAAACCCGCGACCTCTCCACCTCGAAGGACCAGGGCAGCGGGCTCATGGGGACAACACCGCAGTTGGTCAGTGGCTGGAGGTCGGGCCCGGATTGTAGGTCGCACGCGTGCACACGTGGCAGGACGATCTGGGTGCGCGCACGGTGCGCTGCGTGCGGCCATCGCTGCGTGCAGGGAGATCCCATCTCACGCCGGACCGGGGAGGGAGGAGGGGGTTAATGTACCCGGAGGGCGGGGCTCCCTCGCTGTAGAGGGGGCGGGGCTCACTCAGTACAGAGGGCGGGGCTCACTCAGTACAGAGGGCGGGGCAACATCCCTATAGGGGGCGGGGCAACATCCTATAGGGGGCGGGGCTCACTCAGTACAGAGGGCGGGGCAGCATCCCTATAGGGGGCGGGGCTCACTCAGTACAGAGGGCGGGGCAAAATCCTATAGGGGGCGGGGCTCACTCAGTACAGAGGGCGGGGCAACATCCCTATAGGGGGCGGGGCTCACTCAGTACAGAGGGCGGGGTTCCCTCGCTATTGGGGGCGGGACTCACTCGGCGCAGGAGGCGGGGCTCACTCACTATAGAGGGGGCGGGGCTCACTCACTATAGAGGGGGCGGGGCTCACTCACTATAGAGGGGGCGGGGCTCACTCACTATAGAGGGGGCGGGGCTCACTCACTATAGAGGGGGCGGGGCTCACTCACTATAGAGGGGGCGGGGCTCACTCACTATAGAGGGGGCGGGGCTCACTCACTATAGAGGGGGGCGGGGCTCACTCACTATAGAGGGGGCGGGGCTCACTCACTATAGAGGGGGCGGGGCTCACTCACTATAGGGGGGCGGGGGCTCACTCACTATAGAGGGGGCGGGGCTCACTCACTATAGAGGGGGGCGGGGCTCACTCACTATAGAGGGGGGCGGGGCTCACTCACAATAGAGGGGGCGGGGCTCACTCACTATAGAGGGGGCGGGGGCTCACTCACTATAGAGGGGGCGGGGCTCACTCACTATAGAGGGGGGCGGGGCTCACTCACTATAGAGGGGGGCGGGGCTCACCCACTATAGAGGGGGGCGGGGCTCACCCACTATAGAGGGGGGCGGGGCTCACCTCCACTATAGAGGGGGCGGGGCTCACTCACTATAGAGGGGGGCGGGGCTCACTCACTATAGAGGGGGCGGGGCTCACCCACTATAGAGGGGGGCGGGGCTCACTCACAATAGAGGGGGCGGGGCTCACTCACTATAGAGGGGGGCGGGGCTCACTCACTATAGAGGGGCCGGGGCTCACTCACTATAGAGGGGGCGGGGCTCACTCACAATAGAGGGGGCGGGGCTCCCTCACAATAAGGGGGCGGGGCTCGCTCACTATAGAGGGGGCGGGGCTCACTCACTATAGAGGGGGCGGGGCTACTCACAATAGAGGGGGCGGGGCTCACTCACTATAGAGGGGGCGGGGCTCACTCACTATAGAGGGGGCGGGCTCACTCACTATAGAGGGGGCGGGGCTCACTCACTATAGAGGGGCGGGGCTCCCTCACAATAGAGGGGGCGGGGCTCACTCACTATAGAGGGGGGCGGGGCTCACTCACTATAGAGGGGGCGGGGCTCACTCACTATAGAGGGGGGCGGGGCTCACCCACTATAGAGGGGGGCGGGGCTCACTCACAATAGAGGGGGCGGGGGCTCACTCACAATAGAGGGGGCGGGGCTCACTCACTATAGAGGGGGGCGGGGCTCCCTCACAATAGAGGGGGCGGGGCTCACTCACTATAGAGGGGGGCGGGGCTCCCTCACAATAGAGGGGGCGGGGCTCACCCACTATAGAGGGGGCGGGGCTCACCCACTATAGAGGGGGCGGGGCTCACCCACTATAGAGGGGGCGGGGCTTCCTCACAATAGAGGGGGCGGGGCTCCCTCACAATAGAGGGGGCGGGGCTCCCTCACAATAGAGGGGGCGGGGCTCCCTCACAATAGAGGGGGCGGGGCTCCCCTCACTATAGAGGGGGCGGGCTCCCTCACTATAGAGGGGGCGGGGCTCCCTCACTATAGAGGGGGGCGGGGCTCACCCACTATAGAGGGGGCGGGGCTCACCCACTATAGAGGGGGCGGGGCTCCCTCACAATAGAGGGGGCGGGGCTCACTCACTATAGAGGGGGCGGGGCTCACTCACTATAGAGGGGGCGGGGCCACTCACAATAGAGGGGGCGGGGCTCACTCACTATAGAGGGGGCGGGGCTCACTCACTATAGAGGGGGGCGGGGCTCACTCACAATAGAGGGGGCGGGGCTCACTCACAATAGAGGGGGCGGGGCTCACTCACAATAGAGGGGGCGGGGCTCACTCACAATAGAGGGGGCGGGGCCTCCCTCACAATAGAGGGGGGCGGGGCTCACTCACAATAGAGGGGGCGGGGCTCACTCACAATAGAGGGGGCGGGGCTCACTCACTATAGAGGGGGCGGGGCTCACTCACTATAGAGGGGGGCGGGGCTCACTCACAATAGAGGGGGCGGGGCTCCCTCACAATAGAGGGGGCGGGGCTCACTCACAATAGAGGGGGGCGGGGCTCACTCACAATAGAGGGGGCGGGGCTCACTCACAATAGAGGGGGCGGGGCTCACTCACAATAGAGGGGGCGGGGCTCACTCACTATAGAGGGGGCGGGGCTCACCCACTATAGAGGGGGGCGGGGCTCACTCACTATAGAGGGGGCGGGGCTCACTCACTATAGAGGGGGGCGGGGCTCACCCACTATAGAGGGGGCGGGGCTCACTCACAATAGAGGGGGGCGGGGCTCACTCACTATAGAGGGGGGCGGGGCTCCCTCACAATAGAGGGGGCGGGGCTCACCCACTATAGAGGGGGCGGGGCTCACCCACTATAGAGGGGGCGGGGCTCACCCACTATAGAGGGGGCGGGGCTTCCTCACAATAGAGGGGGCGGGGCTCACCCACTATAGAGGGGGGCGGGGCTCCCTCACAATAGAGGGGGGCGGGGCTCACTCACAATAGAGGGGGCGGGGCTCACTCACAATAGAGGGGGCGGGGCTCACTCACAATAGAGGGGGCGGGGCTCACTCACTATAGAGGGGGGCGGGGCTCACTCACTATAGAGGGGGCGGGGCTCCCTCACTATAGAGGGGGCGGGGCTCCCTCACAATAGAGGGGGCGGGGCTCACTCACTATAGAGGGGGCGGGGCTCCCTCACTATAGAGGGGGCGGGGCTCCCTCACAATAGAGGGGGCGGGGCTCACTCACTATAGAGGGGGGCGGGGCTCCCTCACAATAGAGGGGGCGGGGCTCACTCACAATAGAGGGGGCGGGGCTCACTCACAATAGAGGGGGCGGGCTCCCTCACAATAGAGGGGGCGGGGCTCACTCACAATAGAGGGGGCGGGGCTCACTCACAATAGAGGGGGCGGGGCTCACCCACTATAGAGGGGGCGGGGCTCCCTCACAATAGAGGGGGCGGGGCTCACTCACTATAGAGGGGGCGGGGCTCCCTCACAATAGAGGGGGCGGGGCTCCCTCACAATAGAGGGGGCGGGGCTCACTCACTATAGAGGGGGCGGGGCTCACTCACAATAGAGGGGGCGGGGCTCCCTCACAATAGAGGGGGCGGGGCTCCCTCACAATAGAGGGGGCGGGGCTCCCTCACAATAGAGGGGGCGGGGCTCCCTCACTATAGAGGGGGCGGGGCTCCCTCACAATAGAGGGGGCGGGGCTCCCTCACAATAGAGGGGGCGGGGCTCCCTCACTATAGAGGGGGGCGGGGCTCCCTCACAATAGAGGGGGCGGGGCTCCCTCACTATAGAGGGGGCGGGGCTCCCTCACAATAGAGGGGGCGGGGCTCCCTCACAATAGAGGGGGCGGGGCTCACCCACTATAGAGGGGGGCGGGGCTCACCCACTATAGAGGGGGCGGGGCTCCCTCACAATAGAGGGGGCGGGGCTCCCTCACAATAGAGGGGGCGGGGTTGCGTCACAAGAGAGGGGGGGCGGGGCTCCACTCCCCGTGACGCCATCACGCCCCGCCCCGCCCACACGTCACTCACCGGCACCTTGTCCGGGTACTTGGCCCGGATTTTCTCGCCCTCCGCCCGCCTCGCCTCGAAGGGCAGCTCGCTCTGGTACTGGAACCGCATGTCGGCCTCTCCACCCGCCGCTCCGATCCCCGGGGCCTCGGTTAGTCTCTCTGTCTCCGTCTCTCTCTCTCCTCCTCCTCCTCGGGGGTTTGTTTTTCTCGCCTCCACCGCTCGGACAAAATGGCGGCCGGCCGGCGGCTCCCGATAAACAACAACCGCCTCCCCCGCGGGAGGACCCGCCCCTCGTCTCCGCCGCCATTGGTCGGCCCGCTCTGATTGACGGCCGCCTCCCTCCAATCAGCTGCTGTCCCCTCCCCGCCAACCAATCACGCTGGGGGGAGGTGGCTCAGCGTCACAATGGGGGGGGGGGGGCGGGGTTTGACGGACGGCCCGTCGGGAGGCGGGCGTTGGCGGTGATTGATGGCGAACGCGGCCAATCAGCGCGTCCCTCTGCTTTTTTGTGCGTGTGTTTGTGACGTGCGGGGTGGGGGGGCGGGATTTGACGATGTTTTTGCGCCAATCACGATGTCCCAGTGACGTGGTGAAGGACGAGGGGGCGGGAGTTACCGCTGATTGATGGCTCGTTGGACCATTCACGATGTCCCAGTGGACAAAGTGAGGGGGAGGCGGGTGTTTGGGATGATTGACGGCGTGTTCGACCAATCATCACCTCCGCCTGGATGACAGGGCAAGGGGGCGGGAGTTAACCCACGACTGACGGCTGGCTGGACCAATCACGACGTCCGAGTGGGCCGAGCCTGCCCTATCCCCGGGAAGGGGAGGCGGGCGTTAGCGTTGATTGACGGCTGGATGGACCAATCAAGCCGGAGGAGGTCCATTCAGCCCATCGAATGTCGCATAGGGCCAGGAGAAGGCCATTCAGCCCATCGAATGTCGCGCAGGAACAGGAGGAGGGCCATTCAGCCCATCGAATGTCGCACAGGGACAGGAGGAGGCCATTCAGCCCATCGAATGTCGCACAGGGACAGGAGGAGGCCATTCAGCCCATCGAATGTCGCACAGGAACAGCAGGAGGGCCATTCAGCCCATCGAATGTCGCACAGGGACAGGAGGAGGTCCATTCAGCCCATCGAATGTCGCACAGGAACAGGAGGAGGGCCATTCAGCCCATCGAATGTCGCACAGGGACAGGAGGAGGGCCATTCAGTCCCTCGAATGTCGCACAGGGACAGGAGGAGGCCCATTCAGGCCCTCGAGCCTGTTACATAGGAACAGAATGAGGCCATTCAGCCCCTCGAGCTTGTTAGACATGAACAGGAGGAGGCCATTCAGCCCATCGAATGTCAGACAGGAACAGGAGGAGGCCCATTCAGCCCCTCGAATGTCGCACAGGAACAGGAGGAGGCCATTCAGCCCCTCGAGCCCGTTCCGCCATTCAATCAGACCATGGCTGACCGGTATCCTAACTCCATCTACCCGCCTTTGGTTCCGTAATCCTTAATCCCCCCCCTCTCCCAACAAAAACCTATCGCTCTCAGTCTTGAAAGCTCCAATGGCCCCCCAGCCTTTTTTTGGGGGGAGAGAGTTCCAGATTCCCACTCCCCCTTTGTGTGAAGAAACGCTCCCCGACATCAGCCCCTGGACGGCCGAGCTCTCATTGTAAGCTTCTGCCCCCTTGTTCTGGACTCTCCCCGTCTCCCACCAGAGGAGATAGTTTCTCTCGATCTGTCGATTAAGTTGCAGCAAGTCTGCCATTTCCTGATTTCCGATTAGCTTCTGTCTTCAAGGGGGCCCACTTTATCCCCTTTCACTTGATTTACTTGTTAAAAACCTTTCACCGTGGCCTTGTTCCCTGTCACAAGTGTTGACTGTTTGTATCTCGCAAACTAGGGGCCGTGTTCCCTGGAATGTGGACGATTAAGGGGTGATTTGATGGGAGCTTTCAAGATATTAAGGGGGAAACAGAGAAAGTAGGAGCAGGAGTAGGCCATTCGGCCCCTCGAGCCTGCTCCCCCATTCAATATGACCATGGCTGACCCTGGATCTCAAGACCGTATTCCCGCTCTCTCCCCATTCCCCTCGACGCCTTTTGTGTCTAGAAATCTATCCGGCTCCTTCTTGAATATATTCAGGGAATTGGCCTCCACGGCCTTCTGGGGCAGAGAATTCCACCCTCTGAGTGAAGAAATTTCTCCTCATCTCAGTCCGAAATGTCCTACTCCGTATCCTGAGACTGTGACCCCTCGTTCTGGACCCCCCCAGACATGGGAAAACATCCTCCCTGCATCCAGTCTGTCAGAATTTTATACGTTTCGATGAGATCCCCCTCTCATTCTTCCAAACTCGAGTGAATACAGGCCGAGTCGACCCAATCTCTCCTCGTACGACAGTCCTGCCATCCTCAGGGATCAGTCTGGTGAACCTTCGCTGCACTCCCTCTATGGCAAGGATATCCTTTCTTAGGTAAGGAGACCAAAACTGCACACAATACTCCAGGTGTGGTCTCACCAAGGCCCTGTATAACTGCAGTAAGACATCTTTCTAAATGGTAAAAAGTTAAAAACAGTGGACGTCCAAAGGGACCGAGGGGTTCAGGTCCATCGATCATTGAAGTGTCATGAACAGGTGCAGAAAATAATCAAGAAGGCAAATGTAACGCTGGCCTTTATATCTGGAGGACTGGAGTACAAGGGGGCAGAAGTTGTGCTGCAGCCAAACAAAACCCTGGTTAGACCGCACCTGGAGTCCTGTGAGCAGTTCTGGGCACCGCACCTTCGGAAGGACATATTGGCCTTGGAGGGAGTGCAGCGTAGGTTTACTGGAATGATACCCGGACTTCAGGGGTTAAGTTACGAGGAGAGATTACACAAATTGGGGTTGTATTCTCTGGAGTTTCGAAGGTTAAGGGGTGACCTGATCGAAGTTTATAAGATATTAAGGGGAACAGATAGGGTGGAGAGAGAGAAACTATTTCCGCTGGTTGGGGATTTTAGGAGTAGGGGGCACAGTCTAAAAATTAGAGCCCGACCTTTCAGGAGCGAGATTAGAAAACATTTCTGCACACAAAGGGAGGTAGAAGTTTGGAACTCTCTTCCGCAAACGGCAATTGATACTAGCTCAATTGCTAAATTTAAATCTGAGATAGATAGCTTTTTGGCAACCAAAGGTATTAAGGGACATGGGCCAAAGGCAGGTATATGGAGTTAGATCACAGATCAGCCATGATCTTATCAAATGGCGGAGCAGGCACGAGGGGCTGAATGGCCTCCTCCTGTTCCTATGCTCCTGTACTCAAATCCTCTTGCAATGAAGGCCTTCCTAACTGCTTGCTGCACCTGCGTGTTTGCTTTCAGTGACTGGTGTACAAGGACACCCAGGTCCCTTTGTACATCAACGTTCCCTAATCTATCACCTCGCTAAGGCCATCCCCACACCTCCACTACTCGCCTTCAAACAGCCACCCAACCTCAAACAGACCATCGTTCGCAGCAAATTACCCAGCTTTCAGGAGAACAGCGTCCACGACACCACACAACCCTGCCACGGCAACCTCTGCAAGACATGCCAGATCATCGACACAGATACCACCATCATACGAGAGGACACCACCCACCAGGTACATGGTTCATACTCCTGTGACTCGGCCAACGTTGTCTACCTCATACGTTGCAGGAAAGGATGCCCCCAGAGCATGGTACATTGGCGAGACCATGCAGACTCTGCGACAACGGATGAACGGACACCGCGCAACAATCGCCAGACAGGAGGGTTCCCTCCCAGTCGGGGAACACTTCAGCAGTCAAGGACATTCAGCCACCGACCTTCGGGTAAGCGTACTCCAAGGCGGCCTTCGAGACACACGACAACGCAAAATCGTCGAGCAGAAATTGATAGCCAAGTTCCGCACCCATGAGGACGGCCTCAACCGGGATCTTGGGTTCATGTCACGCTACACGTTACCCCACCAGCGAACAAAAGTTAACTGTTTTTAATACGACGGGTCATTCTCTGTCTTTCTCTTCCTTTCGGATGTTTCTCTCTCTCTCTCTCTCTCTGTCTTTTGTTCTGGCCGTTTGTGTATTCGGTGGTCCTGTACGTAACACCTCTCTGTCTGAACACTTTGATTGCTTTGACAACGGGCAGTTGGAAAGATTATCTGTAATCACCAGGTATTGTTCTCCGATTATAAATGCGGTAACATTCCAAGGATTCCCACACTTCACCTGACGAAGGAGAAAGCCTCCGAAAGCTTGTGATTTTCAAATAAAACTGTTGGACTATAACCTGGCGTTGTAAGATTCCTTACATTTGTCAACCCCAGTCCATCACCGGCATCTCCACATTATCACCATTGAAATAATACTCTGCCTTTCTGTTTTTCCTTCCGAAGTGGATAACTTCACATTTATCCACGTTATACTGCATCCGCCGTGCTTTTGCCCACTCACCCAACTTGAAGCCTCTTTGCATCCTCCTCACAGCTCACGTTCCCACCTGGTTCTGCGTCGTCAGCAAACTTGGAAATATTACATTTGGTTCCCTCATCCAAATCGTCGATATAACTGATGGAGGGGGGGGGGGAGAGAGAGAGAGAGAGAGAAACGATTTCCGCTGGGGTGGGGAGTCCAGGACGAGGGCGGGCACAGGCCTGGAAATTCGAGTCAGGACTTTCAGGAGAAAAGTTTGGAGACACGCAGAGGGTGGGAGAGGTTTGGAACTCTCTCCCGTAAAAGGCAGTCGAGGCCCAATCATCGATTAAATCTGAGATTGATCGCCAAAGGGAATCGAGGGATGGTGGAGCGGGACAGGCTCGAGGGGCTGAATGGCCTCCTCCTGTTCCTGTGTATCCCATTGTCGAGCTCATCCCAAAACTCGGCCGCTCCCCTGCCCCGGATCCTAACTCGCACCGAGTCCCGTTCACCCATCACCCCAATGTGCTCGCTGGACCGACACTGGCTCCCAGTCAAGGAATGCCTCGATTTTAGAATTCGTCCATCCTCCTGTTCAAATCCCTCCGTGGCCCTCGCCCCCCCTCCGTATCTCTGTAACGTCCTCCAGCCCCCTACAATTCTCATCCTCCTCTTCAAATCCCTCCATGGCCCTCGCCCCCCCCTCCCTATCTCTGTAACCTCCTCCAGCCCCCTACAATCCTCATCCTCCTGTTCAAATCCCTCCATGGCCCTCGCCCCCTTCCTCCCTATCTCTGTAACCTCCTCCAGCCCCCTACAATTCTCATCCTCCTGTTCAAATCCCTCCATGGCCCTCGCCCCCTTCCTCCCTATCTCTGTAACCTCCTCCAGCCCCCTACAATCCTCATCCTCCTGTTCAAATCCCTCCATGGCCCTCGCCCCCTTCCTCCCTATCTCTGTAACCTCCTCCAGCCCCCTACAATTCTCATCCTCCTGTTCAAATCCCTCCATGGCCCTCGCCCGCTTCCTCCATATCTCTGTAACCTCCTCCAGCCCCCTACAATTCTCATCCTCCTGTTCAAATCCCTCCATGGCCCTCGCCCCCTTCCTCCCTATCTCTGTAACCTCCTCCCGCCCCTACAATTCTCATTCTCCTGTTCAAATCCCTCCATGGTCTCCTCGTCCCCCCTCCCTATCTCTGTAACCTCCTCCAGCCCCCTACAATTCTCATTCTCCTGTTCAAATCCCTCCATGGCCCTCGCCCCTCCCTCCCTATCTCTGTAACCTCCTCCAGCCCCCTACAATTCTCATCCTCCTGTTCAAATCCCTCCATGGCCCTCGCCCCCTTCCTCCCTATCTCTGTAACCTCCTCCAGCCCCCTACAATTCTCATCCTCCTCTTCAAATCCCTCCATGGCCCTCGCCCCCCTCCCTATCTCTGTAACCTCCTCCAGCCCCCGACAATTCTCATCCTCCTCTTCAAATCCCTCCATGGCCCTCGCCCCCCTCCCTATCTCTGTAACCTCCTCCAGCCCCCTACAATTCTCATCCTCCTGTTCAAATCCCTCCATGGCCCTCGCCCCCTTCCTCCCTATCTCTGTAACCTCCTCCAGCCCCCTACAATTCTCATCCTCCTCTTCAAATCCCTCCATGGCCCTCGCCCCCCTCCCTATCTCTGTAACCTCCTCCAGCCCCCTACAATCCTCATCCTCCTGTTCAAATCCCTATATGACCCTCGCCCCCCTCCCTATCTCTGTAACCTCCTCCAGCCCCCTACAATTCTCATCCTCCTCTTAAAATCCCTCCATGGCCCTCGCCCCTCCCTCCCTATCTCTGTAACCTCCTCCAGCCCCTTACAATTCTCACCCTCCTGTTCAAATCCCTCCATGGCCCTCGCCCCTCCCTCCCTATCTCTGTAACCTCCTCCAGCCCCCTACAATTCTCATCCTCCTCTTAAAATCCCTCCATGGCCCTCGCCCCCCACTCCCTATCTCTGTAACCTCCTCCAGCCCCCTCCGACCCTCCGAGATCTCTGCCCTCCTCCGATTCTGGCCTCTCCCCGATTCCCATCGCTCCGCCATTGGCGGGCCGTGCCTTCAGCCTCCCGGGCCCTGAGCTCTGGAATTCCCTCCCGAAACCTCTCCGCCTCCCTCCCTCTCTCCTCCTCCTTTTAAGACGCCCCTTAAAACCTCCCTCTTTGACCGAGCTTTTGGTCGCCTGTCCCTGATATCTCCTGACGTGTCTCGGGGTCCGATTTACCCTCCCGCGAAGGGGCCCCGGGGACATTTCACTACGTTACAGGCCCTGGATGGACGGGAGTGGTCGGTGATTGGCAGGTGTTACACAGATCGACACAGAGAGAGCAAGACCAAAGTCGGCGGCCGTTTTGTTTCATTTGGACAATTTTTCTCTTTAATTCATAAAATTCGTTTCGAACACAAACACCTTTTAAAACGCAGAAACATCGACACGTTCATCAAACTAAGAGCGTGAGCAATGGCGGGGGGGTGACCAGGAAGTGATGTGAAGCAGTGCAGAGCACAGGAAGATCCCAGAAGGCTGGTTTGGCCATGGGAGGCGGAAGGGGGGGGGTTGATGGGGCTGGTACCGTGACGTTGGGCCAGGGTTAAATTTAGGCCTTCCAGCCTGTTGGGGGGGGTGTGTGGGAGGGAGGGAGGGAGGGAGGGAGGGAGGGAGGGGGGACAGCTGCCAGGGCTGGACCCTCAGAGCAAGGCAGGAGTTACGTAGCCCGAATGGGCCCTCCTCCTGTTCCTGCGTAACAGGGCTCGAGAGGGGCTGAATGGCCTCCTCCTGTTCCTGCGTAACAGGCTCGAGAGCGGGCTGAATGGGCCCTCCTCCTGTTCCTGCGTAACAGGCTCGAGAGGGGCTGAATGGCCTCCTCCTGTTCCTGCGTAACAGGCTCGAGAAGGGGCTGAATGGGCCCTCCTCCTGTTCCTGCGTAACAGGGCTCGAGAGGGGCTGAATGGCCTCCTCCTGTTCCTGCGTAACAGGCTCGAGAGGGGCTGAATGGCCTCCTCCTGTTCCTGCGTAACAGGCTCGAGAAGGGGCTGAATGGGCCCTCCTCCTGTTCCTGTGTAACAGGCTCGAGGGGCTGAATGGCCTCCTCCTGTTCCTGCGTAACAGGCTCGAGAGGGGCTGAATGGCCTCATTCTGTTCCTGTGTAACAGGCTCGAGAAGGGGCTGAATGGGCCCTCCTCCTGTTCCTGCGTAACAGGCTCGAGAAGGGGCTGAATGGGCCCTCCTCCTGTTCCTGCGTAACAGGCTCGAGAGGGGCTGAATGGCCTCCTCCTGTTCCTGCGTAACAGGCTCGAGAGGGGCTGAATGGCCTCCTCCTGTTCCTGCGTAACAGGCTCGAGAGGGGCTGAATGGCCTCCTCCTGTTCCTGCGTAACAGGCTCGAGAAGGGGCTGAATGGGCCCTCCTCCTGTCCCTGTGTAACAGGCTCGAGAGGGGCTGAATGGCCTCCTCCTGTTCCTGCGTAACAGGCTCGAGAGGGGCTGAATGGCCTCCTCCTGTTCCTCGAAACGGCGGCAGGCCCCACTCCTCGTCCGACGGCGACCTCTCCCGGACTCTCGGCTCGCGTCGACCCTGCCCCCTCGCCGGCTCGTCACGCGGGCGCGCGCCGAGAGACAAGAGCAAAGTGCCTGTCACCGAGGGCGTCGCTAGGGGACGCCGGCCGCAGCGAAGGCTCCGGCCTAGCTCTCGGGTTTTCCCCGAGGGTTTTTGTTCCGGAGGCGGCCGGGATCGCGCGGCGTCTGGCGGCCCTCGCTCGCTTCTTCACCCAGAGAGCGGCGAGAACGCGGAACTCGCTCGCACGAGGGTAGCGGGGGGGGGGACGACTCTTCGGTCACGTGGGGCCCTCTAAGGTTTCGGGTCAGGGAGCGGTCTTGTTCCGACCGGGACGGGGCGGCGGGGGGTCAGGTCAGGAAGGAAGGGGAGGGGGGGGGGGGTCTCGGCTCCCCTGGATTTCTGACGGCCCGCGTCTTGCGGAAGGAGGTGCGGGTGTCCATCCTGGGGGAGACAGCGGGCGATTCGGAGGGCGAATGGTACGTTGGCCTTTATCGCAAGGGGGGTTGGAGTCCAAGAGCAAGGAAGTCTTGCTACAATTGTACAGGGGGCTTTGGTGAGACCCTCACCTGGAGCACGGCGTCCAGTTTTGGTCTCCTTATCTAAGGAAGGAGATACTCGCCTTGGAGGCGGTGCAACGAAGGTTCACCAGATCGATTCCTGGGGTAGGGAACTCCAAAGGTCCGCCACCCTCCGAGCGAAGAAACCCCTCCTCATCTCAGTCTCGGATGGCCGGCCCCCTCATCCCTTCGACTGCGACCCCTGGTTCCAGACTCTCCGGCCATGGGGTGGGAGGCAGCCTCTCAGCATCTCCCCTGTCAGATGTCGTTGTCCAGAGAGATTTGGGCGTCCTCGTCCAAGAAACCACGGAAAGTTGGCACGCAGGTACAGCAAGCCATGAGGGAGGCAAATGGTACGTTGGCCTTCATTGCAATGGGGATGGAGTCCAAGAGTAAGGAAGTCTTGCTACAATTGTACGGGGGCTTTGGTGAGACCCTCACCTGGAGCACGGCGTCCAGTTTTGGTCTCCTTATCTAAGGAAGGAGATACTCGCCTTGGAGGCGGTGCAACGAAGGTTCACCAGATCGATTCCTGGGGTAGAGAACTCCAAAGGTCCGCCACCCTCCGAGCGAAGAAACCCCTCCTCATCTCAGTCTCGGATGGCCGGCCCCCTCATCCCTTAGACTGCGACCCCTGGTTCCAGACTCTCCGGCCATGGGGTGGGAGGCAGCCTCTCAGCATCTCCCCTGTCAGATGTCGTTGTCCAGAGAGATTTGGGCGTCCTCGTCCAAGAAACCACGGAAAGTTGGCACGCAGGTACAGCAAGCCATGAGGGAGGCAAATGGTACGTTGGCCTTCATTGCAATGGGGATGGAGTCCAAGAGTAAGGAAGTCTTGCTACAATTGTACAGGGGGCTTTGGTGAGACCCTCACCTGGAGCACGGCGTCCAGTTTTGGTCTCCTTATCTAAGGAAGGAGATACTCGCCTTGGAGGCGGTGCAACGAAGGTTCACCAGATCGATTCCTGGGGTAGAGAACTCCAAAGGTCCGCCACCCTCCAAGCGAAGAAACCCCTCCTCATCTCAGTCTCGGATGGCCGGCCCCCTCATCCCTTAGACTGCGACCCCTGGTTCCAGACTCTCCGGTCATGGGGTGGGAGGCAGCCTCTCAGCATCTCCCCTGTCAGATGTCGTTGTCCAGAGAGATTTGGGCGTCCTCGTCCAAGAAACCACGGAAAGTTGGCACGCAGGTACAGCAAGCCATGAGGGAGGCAAATGGTACGTTGGCCTTCATTGCAATGGGGATGGAGTCCAAGAGCAAGGAAGTCTTGCTACAATTGTACAGGGGGCTTTGGTGAGACCCTCACCTGGAGCACTGCGTCCAGTTTTGGTCTCCTTATCTAAGGAAGGAGATACTTGCCTTGGAGGCGGTGCAACGAAGGTTCACCAGATCGATTCCTGGGGATGA
>NW_027138876.1:2500-12500 GCF_035084215.1 Heptranchias perlo | reverse complement strand
CATACAAATGTACACACACACATAGATACACACTGACACACACAGACACACATATAGAGACACACACACATAGAGACACACACACTCACACACAGACACACACACAGACAAACACATAGAGACACACACACACATAGACACACACACATAGACACACACACAGACACACACATAGATACACACAGACACACACACACAGACACACACACACAGACACACACACATAGACACAGACACACACACACACACACACACACACATGGACACACACACACACATAGACACACACACAGACACACACACATAGACACACACACACCACATACACACAGACACACACACATAGATACACACACAGACAGACACACACAATCAAACAATCGCACAGAGACAGACACACACACAGACACACACACACACACACACATAGATACACAGACACACACACAGACACACACACAGACACAGACACACACACAGACACACACACACACACACACACAGACACACACACAGACATAGACACACACACACATAGACACACACACACATAGACACACACACAGACACACACACATAGACACACACACATAGACACACACACAGACACACACACATAGACACACACATAGACACACACACACATAGACACACACACATAGACACACACATAGACACACACACATAGACACACACACATAGACACACACACACATAGACACACACATATAGACACACACACATAGACACACACACACAGACACACACACACATGGACACACACACACATAGACACACACACAGACACACACACATAGACACAGACACACACACACACACACATGGACACACACACACATAGACACACACACAGACACACACACATAGACACACACACACCACATACACACAGACACACACACATAGATACACACATAGACACACACACACATAGACACACACACATAGACACACACATAGACACACACACATAGACACACACACACAGACACACACACATACACACACACATAGACACACACACACATAGACACACACACATAGACACACACACATAGACACACACACACAGACACACACACACATGGACACACACACACATAGACACACACACAGACACACACACATAGACACAGACACACACACACACACACATGGACACACACACACATAGACACACACACAGACACACACACATAGATACACACACAGACAGACACACACAATCAAACACACGCACAGAGACAGACACACACACAGACACACACACACACACAGATACACAGACACACACACACAGACACACACACAGACACACACACACAGACACACACACAGACACACACATAGACACACACATAGACACACACACACATAGACACACACAGACACACACACACACAGACACACACACATAGACACACACACACACAGACACACACACATAGAGACACAGACACAGAGACACACACACAGAGACACACACACAGACACACACACATAGAGACACAGACACAGAGACACACACACAGACACACACACATAGAGACACACGCACACACACACACAGAGTGACACACACACACAGACACACACACATAGAGACACACACACAGACACACACACACAGAGACACAGAGACACACACACACATAGAGACACAGACACATAGAGACACACACACACACACAGACACACACATAGAAACACACACACAGACACACACACAGAGACACACACACACACACACACACACACACAGAGCACCTTACTGGGTTTGGAAGAGTTAAAATCAGCCAGGGTTCCAGATCCTGTTTACATCCGGCAACACTTGCTGAGGAGCGAGTGTGTAAGTACGAGTGTGTGTGTGTGAGTTAGAGTGAGTGAGTGTGTATATGAGTGTGAGTGTGTATATGTTTTTACAAGTGTGTGTATATGATTGTGTGTATACAAGTGTGTGAGTATATATACGAGTGTGAGTGTGTGTATGTGTGTGGGTGTGTATTCGAGAGTGAGTGTCCATGTGTGAGTGTGTGTATATGCGTGTGTGAGAGTGTGTATACGAACATGAGTGTGTGTAGACAAGTGTGAGTGTGTACACGAGTGTATAAGTGTGTTTATATGAGTGTGTGTGTGAGTGTGTATAGAAGTGTGTGTGAGTGTGTATATGAGTGTGTGAGTGTGTACACGTGTGTGAGTGTGAGTGTGTACACGAGTGTGTGAGTGTGTACACGAGTGTGAGTGTGTGAGTGTGTACACGAGTGTGTGAGTGTGTACACGAGTGTGAGTGTGTGAGTGTGTATACGAGTGTGAGTGTGTACACGAGTGTGTGAGTGTGTGTATACGAGTGTGAGTGTGAGTGTGAGTGTGAGGGTGAGGTCAGGACCGGGACTGGTTGACCCCGCCCCCTCCCTCTCTACCCCCGGGTGGTGGGGGTCGCTGACACACCAAGAAGGAGCTGTCCCCGGGAGCAAAGCAAGAGAAGGGGCCGCCATCGCCTCCGAGACCCGTTCCTCCCGCCGCCCGCCCGGCGAGAGTCAGTGCCCCGCGCGCGGAGAGGAGAGGAGATCCCGAGCGACCGATACCACCCGCCAATTGTTAACCCCCCAACCCCCCGTTACCCCCCCTACCTCGTAGAGCTGACCCATAGTGGCACTGGTTGGAGGGATTGTGTTATTCACGAAAAAGAAGAGGGCGTCTTCCGGACGCAGGTGGACGCGTTTCCGAATCAGGAAGTAAAATTGGCCGACTAGAGCGGGGGAGGGAGGTTGAAGAGAGAGGGAAGGAGAGAAAGGAGAGCAAGAAATTCAGTCTGGACACAGCGACCGCGTTCAAATTACATCGCGCCGCACAGCAAGACCCCCACGGGCAGACTGGCCGCCTCTCGTCCCTCTCGGTTTGGCCGGGGTAGCTTTGAGAGAAAGGACTTGCCTTTCGACCAGCTCAGGACGTGCCTGAGCTCCTCGCACCCTGCCTCAGTGCGGCGCTCCCTCAGTACCGACCCTCCGACAGTGCGGCGCTCCCTCAGTACCGACCCTCCCACAGTGCGGCCCTCCCTCAGTACCGACCCTGCCTCAGTGCGGCGCTCCCTCAGTACCGACCCTCCGACAGTGCGGCGCTCCCTCAGTACCGACCCTCCGACAGTGCGGCGCTCCCTCAGTACCGACCCTCCGACAGTGCGGCGCTCCCTCAGTGCCGACCCTCCGACAGTGCGGCGCTCCCTCAGTACTGACCCTCCCACAGTGCGGCGCTCCCTCAGTACTGACCCTCCGACAGTGCGGCACTCCCTCAGTACTGACCCTCCGACAGTGCGGCACTCCCTCAGTACTGACCCTCCGACAGTGCGGCGCTCCCTCAGTACCGACCCTCCGACAGTGCGGCCCTCCCTCAGTACCGACCCTCCCACAGTGCGGCGCTCCCTCAGTACCGACCCTCCGACAGTGCGGCCCTCCCTCAGTACCGACCCTCCGACAGTGCGGCCCTCCCTCAGTACTGACCCTCCGACAGTGCGGCGCTCCCTCAGTACCGACCCTCCGACAGGGCGGCGCTCCCTCAGTACTGACCCTCCGACAGTGCGGCCCTCCCTCAGTACTGACACTCCGACAGGGCGGCGCTCCCTCAGTACCGACCCTCCGACAGTGCGGCCCTCCCTCAGTACCGACCCTCCGACAGGGCGGCGCTCCCTCAGTACTGACCCTCCGACAGGGCGGCGCTCCCTCAGTACCGACCCTCCGACAGTGCGGCCCTCCCTCAGTACCGACCCTCCGACAGTGCGGCGCTCCCTCAGTACTGACCCTCCGACAGGGCGGCGCTCCCTCAGTACCGACCCTCCGACAGTGCGGCCCTCCCTCAGTACCGACCCTCCGACAGTGCGGCGCTCCCTCAGTACTGACCCTCCGACAGTGCGGCGCTCCCTCAGTACTGACCCTCCGACAGGGCGGCGCTCCCTCAGTACCGACCCTCCGACAGGGCGGCGCTCCCTCAGTACTGACCCTCCGACAGTGCGGCGCTCCCTCAGTACTGACCCTCCGACAGTGCGGCGCTCCCTCAGTACCGACCCTCCGACAGTGCGGCGCTCCCTCAGTACTGACCCTCC
Organism: Heptranchias perlo; assembly: GCF_035084215.1. Lineage (NCBI taxonomy): Eukaryota > Metazoa > Chordata > Chondrichthyes > Hexanchiformes > Hexanchidae > Heptranchias > Heptranchias perlo. The sequence goes on along the minus strand of NW_027138876.1, from coordinate 8,383 downwards.
GACAGTGCGGCGCTCCCTCAGTACTGACCCTCCGACAGTGCGGCCCTCCCTCAGTACTGACCCTCCGACAGTGCGGCGCTCCCTCAGTACTGACCCTCCGACAGTGCGGCGCTCCCTCAGTACTGACCCTCCGACAGTGCGGCGCTCCCTCAGTACTGACCCTCCCACAGTGCGGCCCTCCCTCAGTACTGACCCTCCGACAGTGCGGCGCTCCCTCAGTACTGACCCTCCGACAGTGCGGCCCTCCCTCAGTACTGACCCTCCGACAGTGCGGCCCTCCCTCAGTACTGACCCTCCGACAGTGCGGCCCTCCCTCAGTACTGACCCTCCGACAGTGCGGCCCTCCCTCAGTACTGACCCTCCCACAGTGCGGCCCTCCCTCAGTACTGACCCTCCGACAGTGCGGCCCTCCCTCAGTACTGACCCTCCGACAGTGCGGCCCTCCCTCAGTACCGACCCTCCCAGAGTGCAGTGATTTCTCCAGCTTACCTGTGAGGTCTGAGGGGACCAAATATTTCCTCTTGTCGAGATCAGGCACTCGAGCCTTTGCTGCTTTCTCCACAATCACCTGTTCAACAATCACAGGACTGGCTCAGGAATCGGGTGGATAACAGTCAGAGATTCATCAAATGGTGTTCCCATTCTCCCCTCCCTCTCCACACTCGCTCACTTACACACTCACTGACACACTCACTCATGGACAGACACGCACACTTACACACTCACACTCACTCATGGACACACTTACACACTCACTCATGGACAGACACGCACACTCACACTCACACACTCACTCATGGACAGACACGCACACTCACTCATGGACAGACACGCACACTCACACTCACACACTCACTCATGGACAGACACGCACACTCACTCATGCACAGACACGCACACTCACACTCACACACTCACTCATGGACAGACACGCACACTCACTCATGGACAGACACGCACACTCACACTCACACACTCACTCATGGACAGACACGCACACTCACTCATGGACAGACACGCACACTCACACTCACACACTCACTCATGGACAGACACGCACACTCACTCATGGACAGACACGCACACTCACACTCACACACTCACTCATGGACAGACACGCACACTCACTCATGGACAGACACGCACACTTACACACTCGCACTCACTCATGGACAGACACGCACACTCACTCATGGACAGACACGCACACTCACACTCACACACTCACTCATGGACAGACACGCACACTCACTCATGGACAGACACGCACACTTACACACTCGCACTCACTCATGGACACACTTACACACTCACTCATGGACACACTCACACACTCACTCGTGGACAGACACACACGTACACACTCACTCATGGACTCACTCATGGACAGACACTCACACTCACACTCACTCATGGACACACTTACACACTCACTCATGGACACACTCACACACTCACTCGTGGACAGACACTCACACTCACACACTCACTCATGGACTCACTCATGGACAGACTTACACACTCACATTCACTCATGGACAGATTTACACACTCACACTCACTCATGGACAAACTTACACACTCACTCATGGACACACTCACTCATGGACAGACACGCACACTTACACACTCACACTCACTCATGGACACACTTACACACTCACTCATGGACAGACACGCACACTCACTCATGGACAGACACGCACACTTACACACTCACACTCACTCATGGACACACTTACACACTCACTCATGGACACACTCACACACTCACTCATGGACAGACACGCACACTTACACACTCACACTCACTCATGGACACACTTACACACTCACTCATGGACAGACACGCACACTCACTCATGGACAGACACACACACTTACACACTCACACTCACTCATGGACACACTTACACACTCACTCATGGACAGACACGCACACTCACCCATGGACAGACACGCACACTTATACACTCACACTCACTCATGGACACACTCACACACTCACTCATGGACAGACACGCACACTTACACACTCACATTCACTCATGGACAGATTTACACACTCACACTCACTCATGGACAAACTTACACACTCACTCATGGACAGACACGCACACTTACACACTCACATTCACTCATGGACAGATTTACACACTCACACTCACTCATGGACAAACTTACACACTCACTCATGGACACACACACACTCACTCATGGACAGACACGCACACTTACACACTCACACTCACTCATGGACACACTTACACACTCACTCATGGACAGACACGCACACTCACTCATGGACAGACACACACACTTACACACTCACAATCACTCATGGACACACTTACACACTCACTCATGGACATACATGCACACTTACACACTCACACTTACACACTCGTGGACACATTTACACACTCACTCATGGACAGACACGCACACTCACTCATGGACAGACACACACACTTACACACTCACACTCACTCACGGGCACACTTGCACACTTACTCATGGACACATTTACACACACTCATGGACAGACACGCACACTTACACACTCACTCATGGACACACTTACACACTCATGGACAGACATGCACACTTACACACTCCCACACTCATGGACACACACACTCACTCATGGACAGACACACACACTTGCACACTCACTCATGGACACACTTACTCATGGACACACTCACACACTCACTCATGGACACACTTACACACTTACTGATGGACACGGACACACACTTACACACTCACTCATGGACACACTTACACACTCATGGACAGACATGCACACTTACACACTCCCACACTCATGGACATACACACTCACTCATGGACAGACACACACACTTACACACTCACTCATGGACACACTTACTCATGGACACACTTACACACTCACTCATGGACACACTTACACACTTACTGATGGACACGGACACACACACTCACTCATGGACACACTTACACACCTACACATACGCACTTACTCATGGACACACTTACAGACTCACTCATGGACAGACACACACACTTACACACTCACTCATGGACACACACACTTACTGATGGACACACACACTCACTCATGGACACACTTACACACCTACACACTCACTCATGGACACACTTACACACTCACTCATGGACAGACACTCACACTGACACACTCACAGACAAACTTACACACTCATAGTTACACTCCCACAGACATGCGTCCGCACTCACAGACACACCTACACACCCACTCACACTTACACACTCACTGACACGTGTACACACTCACTCATAGACACACTTACGCACTTAGCCGCTCACTCACAGACTCACACCTACACACGCACATACTCACACTTACACACTCACTCACCCACTCACGCACAGACTCACACTTACACACTCACCGTAACGCACTCACACTTACACGATAACTCATTCACAGACACACACATACTCACATACAGTCACTCAGACATAAACACACTCTCACAGACACACACAAGCACACAAACACTCTCTTACTCCGATAGGGGAACGGGCCGCCCGGTGTCTGTAACCGGGAGGAGGTGGGCGAGAGGGTTAATCCCCCTCCGATAGGGGAACGGGCCGGTGTCTGTAACCGGGAGGAGGTGGGCGAGAGGGTTAATCCCCCTCCGATAGGGGAACGGGCCAGTGTCTGTAACCGGGAGGAGGTGGGCGAGAGGGTTAATCCCCCTCCGATAGGGGAACGGGCCAGTGTCTGTAACCGGGAGGAGGTGGGCGAGAGGGTTAATCCCCCTCCGATAGGGGAACGGGCCGGTGTCTGTAACCGGGAGGAGGTGGGCGAGAGGGTTAATCTCCCTCCGATAGGGGAACGGGCCGGTGTCTGTAACCGGGAGGAGGTGGGTGAGAGGGTTAATCCCCCTCCGATAGGGGAACGGGCCAGTGTCTGTAACCGGGAGGAGGTGGGCGAGAGGGTTAATCCCCCTCCGAGAGGGGAACGGGCCGGTGTCTGTAACCGGGAGGAGGTGGGCGAGAGGGTTAATCCCCCTCCGATAGGGGAACGGGCCGGTGTCTGTAACCGGGAGGAGGTGGGCGAGGGGGTTAATCCCCCTCCGATAGGGGAACGGGCCGCCCGGTGTCTGTAACCGGGAGGAGGTGGGCGAGAGGGTTAATCCCCCGCCGAGAGGGGAACGGGCCGGTGTCTGTAACCGGGAGGAGGTGGGTGAGGGGGTTAATCCCCCTCCGAGAGGGGAACGGGCCGGTGTCTGTAACCGGGAGGAGGTGGGCGAGGGGGTTAATCCCCCTCCGATAGGGGAACGGGCCGGTGTCTGTAACCGGGAGGAGGTGGGCGAGAGGGTTAATCCCCCTCCGATAGGGGAACGGGCCAGTGTCTGTAACCGGGAGGAGGTGGGTGAGAGGGTTAATCCCCCTCCGATAGGGGAACGGGCCGGTGTCAGTAACCGGGAGGAGGTGAGTGAGAGGGTTAATCCCCCTCCGATAGGGGAACGGGCCGGTGTCTGTAACCGGGAGGAGGTGGGTGAGAGGGTTAATCCCCCTCCGATAGGGGAACGGGCCGGTGTCTGTAACCGGGAGGAGGTGGGCGAGAGGGTTAATCCCCCCCTCCGATAGGGGAACGGGCCGGTGTCTGTAACCGGGAGGAGGTGGTGTATTGGGAGCTGCTGTCTGACTCAGTGCCTTTTGTCATAATCGGGGGATGCACTGACTCAGGGTCTGGTCTCTGGTGTGGTCTTTCAGTCTCAAATCAGCATCTGGCTCGGTCGTATCAGTTTGCCCGTCTTTTGGCAATCTACCCTCATCCACTGGGCAGCACAGAGAGCAGGCAAGGCCCAGGCATCAATCTCGGCCTGTGACGAGTTTGTGCATCTCCCCGCTCCCTCCATCTCCCCGCTCCCTCCATCTCCCCCCTCCCTCCATCTCCCCCCTCCCTCCATCTCCCCCCTCCCTCCATCTCCCCGCTCCCTCCATCTCCCCCCTCCCTCCATCTTCCCCCTCCCTCCATCACCCCCTCCCTCCATCTCCCCCCTCCCTCCATCTCCCTGCTCCCTCCATCTTCCCCCTCCCTCCATCTCCCCCCACTCTCTGTCTCTCTCCCCCTCTCCCTCCATCTCTGTCTCTCTCCCCCCTTCCTCCATCTCTCTCTCTCCCCCCTCCCTCCATCTCCCCCCTCCCTCTGTCTCTCTCCCCCTCTCCCTCCATCTCTGTCTCTCTCCCCCTTCCTCCATCTCTCTCTCTCTCTCTCGCTCGCCATCTCCCCCACTCCGTCTATCTCCCCCTCTCCCTCCATCTCCCCCTCTCCCTCCATCTCTCTCTCTCTCTCTTTCCCCCTCCCTGTGTGTGTGTGTCTCTCTCTTTCTGTGTCTGTCTGTCTCTCTCTCCCTCTATCTCCCCCTCTCCCTCCATCTCTCTCTCTCCCTCCCTGTGTGTGTGTGTCTCTCTCTCTTTCCCTCCCTGTGTGTGTCTCTCTCTCTCTCTGTCTCCCTCTCTGTCTCCCTCAATCTCTCTCTCTCACTCTCATTCTCTCTCTGTCTCTTTCTCCTTCCCTCCATCTCTCTCTCTCCCTCCCTCCATCTCTCTCTCTCCCTCCCTCCATCTCTCTCTCCCTCAATCTCTCCCTCCCTCCATCTCTCTCTCTCCCTCCCTCCATCTCTCTCTCTCCCTCCCTCCATCTCTCTCTCTCTCCCTCCCTCCATCTCTCTCTCCCTTTCCCCCTCCCTGTGTGTGTCTCTCTCTCTCTCTTTCTGTGTCTGTCTGTCTCTCTCCCTCCATCTCCCCCTCTCCCTCCATCTCTCTCCTTCCCTCCCTGTGTGTGTGTCTCTCTCTCTCTCTCCCTCCCTGTGTCTCACTCTCTCTCTATGTCTGCCA
>NW_027138875.1:0-31776 GCF_035084215.1 Heptranchias perlo | reverse complement strand
TAATGGGGAGAGGAGGAGAGGAATGGGGGGAGGAGGGGAGGAACGGGGAGAGGAGGGGAGGAACGGGAAGAAGAGGGGAGGAATGGGGAGAGGGGAGGAATGTGGAGAGGAGAGGAGGAATGGGGAGAGGAGGGGAGGAATGTGCAGAGGAGAGGAGTAACGGGGAGAGGAGGGGTGGAATGGGGAGAGGAAGGGAGGAATGGGGAGAGGAGGGGAGGAACGGATAGAGGAGGAGAGGAACAGGGTGGGGAAGATAGGAATGGGGAGAGTTTGGGAGGAATTGGGAGAGGAGGTTAGGAATGGGGAGTGGACGGGAGGATTGGGGAGAGGAGGGGAGGAATTGGGAGAGGAGTGGAGGAATGGGGAGAGGAGGGTAGGAATGGGGAGAGGAGGGTAGGAATGGGGAGAGGAGGAGAGGAACGGGGAGAGGAGGAGAGGAACGGGGAGAGGAGGAGAGGAACGGGGAGAGGAAGATAGGAATGGGGAGAGGAGGGAAGAAATGGGGAGAGGAGGGGAGAAATGGAGAGAGGAGAGGAGGAATGGAGAGAGGAGGGGGGGAATGGGGAGAGGAAGGGAGGAATGATGAGAGGAGGAGAGGAATGTGGAAAGGAGGGGCGGAATGGGCAGAGGAGAGGATGAATGGGGAGAGGAGGGGAGGAATGGGTTGAGGAAGGGAGGAATGAGGATGGGATGGGGAGGAATGGGCAGAAGAGGGGAGGAATGGGGAGAGGAGGAGATGAATGGGGAGTGGAGGGGAGGAATGGGGAGAGGAGGGGAGGAATTGGGAGAGGATGAGAGGAACGGGGAGAGGAGGAGAGGAACGGAGAGACGAAGATTGGAATGTGGACAGGAAGATAGGAATGGGGAATGGAGGGGAGGAATGCGGAGAGGAAGAGAGGAATGGGGAGAGGAGGGGAGGAATGGGGAAAGGAAGGGAGGAATAGGTAGATGGGGAGGAATGGGGAGAGGAAGGGAGGAATGGGGAGAGGAGGGGTGGAATGAGGAGAGGAGGAGAGGAATGGGGAGAGGAGGGGAGGAATAGGGAGAGGAGGGTAGGAATTGGGAGAGGAATGAAGGAATGGGGAGAGGAGGGGAGGAATGGGGAGAGGAGGGGAGGAATGGGGAGAGGATGGGAGGAATGGAGAGAGGAGAGGAGGAATGGGGAGAGGAGGGGAGGAATGGGGAGAGGAGGGGAGGAATGCAGAAAGGAAGGGAGGAATGAGGAGAGGGATGGGGCGAGGAGGGGAGGAATGAGGAGAGGAGGAGAGGAAGCGGGAGAGGAGGGGAGGAATGGGGAGAGGAGGGGAGGAATGGGGAGAGGAAGGAAGGACTGAGGAGAGAATGGGGAGGAATGGGGAGAGGGGGGAGGAATGGGGAGAGGAGGGGAGGAATGGGGAGAGCAGCAGAGGAACGTGGAGAGAAGGAGAGGAACGGGGACAGGAAGATAGGAATGGGGAGAGGAAGATAGGAATGGGGAGAGGAGGGGAGGAATCGGGAGAGGAGGGGAGGAATGGGGAGAGGAAGGAAGGAATAGGGAGAGGACGGGAGGAATGAGGAGGGGAGGAATGGGGAGAGGAGGGGAGAAATGGGGAGTGGAGGGGAGGAATGGGGAGAGGAGGGGAGGAATGGGGAGAGGAGTGAAGGAATGGAGAGAGGAGGGGAGGAATGGGGAGAGGAGAGGAGGAATGGGGAGAGGAGGGGTGGAATGGGGAGAGGAATGGAGGAATGGGCAGAGGAGAGGATGATTGGGGAGAGGAGGGGAGGAATGGGGTGAGGAAGGGAGGAATGAGGATGGGTTGGGGAGGAATGGGCAGAAGAGGGGAGGAATGGGGAGAGGAGGGGAGGAATGGGGTAGAGGAGAGGAGATGACGAATGGGGAGAGGAGATGGCGAATGGGGAGAGGAGGAGAAGAATGGGCAGAGGAGGGGAGGAATGAGCAGAGGATGGGAGGAATGGGGAGAGGAGGAGAGGAATGGGGAGAGGAGGGGAGGAACGTGGAGAGGAGGAGAGGAACGGGTGGAGCAGGAGAGGATCGGGGAGAGGAGGAGAGGAACGGGGAGAGGAGGGGAGAAATGGGGAGAGGAGGGGAGAAATGGGGAGAGGAGGGCAGGAATGGGGAGTGGAAGGCAGGAATGGGCAGAGGAGAGGACGAATGAGGAGAGGAGGGGGGGAATGGGTGGAAGAGGGGAAGAATGGGGAGAGGAGGGGAGGAATGGGTTGAGGAAGAGAGGAACGGGAGAGAAGGACAGGAACGGGGAGAGGAAGATTGGAATGTGGAGAGGAAGATAGGAATGGCGAGAGGAGGGGAGGAATGGGCAGAGGAAGTGAGGAATGGGAAGAGGAGGGGAGGAATGGTGAGAGGAAGGGAGGAATGGGGAGAGGAGGGTTGGAATGTGGAGAGGAGAGGAGGAATGTTGAGACGGGGGGAGGAATGGGGAGAGGAGGGCAGGAGTGGAGAGAGTAGTGGAGGAATGGGGACAGGGGGGAGGAATGGGGAGAGGAGGGGAGGAATGGGGAAAGGAAGGGAGGAATGGGGAGATGGGGAGGAATGGGGAGAGGAAGGGAGGAATGGGGAGAGGAGGGGTGGAATGAGGAGAGGAGGAGAGGAATGGGGAGAGGAGGGGAGGAATAGGGAGAGGAGGGGAGGAATGGGGAGAGGAAGGAAGGAATGGGGTGAGGAGGGGAGGAATGGGGAGAGGAGGGGAGGAACGGGAAGAAGAGGGGAGGAATGGGGAGAGGGGAGGAATGTGGAGAGGAGAGGGGGAATGGGGAGAGGAGGGGAGGAATGGGTTGAGGAAGGGAGGAATGAGGATGGGATGGGGAGGAATGGGCAGAAGAGGGGAGGAATGGGGAGAGGAGGAGATGAATGGGGAGTGGAGGGGAGGAATGGGGAGAGGAGGGGAGGAATTGGGAGAGGAGGAGAGGAACGGGGAGAGGAGGAGAGGAACGGGAATAGGAAGATTGGAATGTGGAGAGGAAGATAGGAATGGGGAATGGGGGGGGGGAATGCGGAGAGGAAGAGAGGAATGGGGAGAGGAGGGGAGGAATGGGCAGAGGAAGTGAGGAATGGGGAGAGGAGGGGAGGAATGGGGAGAGGAGGGGAGGAATGGGGAGATGAGGGTTGGAATGTGGAGAGGAGAGGAGGAATGTTGAGACGGGGGGAGGAATGGGGAGAGGAGGGGAGGAATGGGGAAAGAAAGGGAGGAATAGGGAGATGGGGAGGAATGGGGAGAGGAAGGGAGGAATGGGGAGAGGAGGGGTGGAATGAGGAGAGGAGGAGAGGAATGGGGAGAGGAGGGGAGGAATAGGGAGAGGAGGGTAGGAATGGGGAGAGGATGGAAGGAATGGGGAGAGGAGGGGAGGAATGGGGAGAGGAGGGGAGGAATGGGGAGAGGAGGGGAGGAATGAGGAGAGGGATGGGGCGAGGAGGGGAGGAATGAGGAGAGGGATGGGGCGAGGAGGGGAGGAATGGAGAGAGGAGAGGAGGAATGGGGAGAGGAGGGGAGGAATGGGGAGAGGAGTGGAGGAATGCGGAAAGGAAGGGAGGAATGAGGAGAGGGATGGGGCGAGGAGGGGAGGAATGAGGAGAGGAGGAGAGGAAGCGGGAGAGGAGGGGAGGAATGGGGAGAGGAGGGGAGGAATGGGGAGAGGAAGGAAGGACTGAGGAGAGAATGGGGAGGAATGGGGAGAGGGGGGAGGAATGGGGAGAGGATGGGAGGAATGGGGAGAGCAGCAGAGGAACGTGGAGAGAAGGAGAGGAACGGGGGGAGGAAGATAGGAATGGGGAGAGGAAGATAGGAATGGGGAGAGGACGATAGGAATGGGGAGAGGTGGGGAGGAATCGGGAGAGGAGGGGTGGAATGGGGAGAGGAAGGAAGGAATAGGGAGAGGACGGGAGGAATGAGGAGGGGAGGAATGGGGAGAGGAGGGGAGAAATGGGCAGAAGAGAGGAGGAATGGGGAGTGGAGGGGAGGAATGGGGAGAGGAGAGGAGGAATAGGGAGAGGAGTGAAGGAATGGGGAGAGGAGGGGAGGAATGGGGAGAGGAGAGGAGGAATGGGGAGAGGAGGGGTGGAATGGGGAGAGGAATGGACGAATGGGCAGAGGAGAGGATGAATGGGGAGAGGAGGGGAGGAATGGTGTGAGGAAGGGAGGAATGAGGATGGGATGGGGAGGAATGGGCAGAAGAGGGGAGGAATGGGGAGAGGAGGGGAGGAATGGGGTAGAGGAGAGGAGATGACGAATGGGCAGAGGAGGGGAGGAATGGGGAGAGGAGGGGAAGAATGGGCAGAGGAGGGGAGGAATGATCAGAGGATGGGAGGAATGGGGAGAGGAGGAGAGGAATGGGGAGAGGAGGGGAGGAACGTGGAGAGGAGGGGAGGAATGGGGAGAGGAGGGGAGGAATGCGGAAAGGAAGGGAGAAATGGGGAGAGGAGGGGAGGAATGGCGAGAGGAGGGGAGGAATGGAGAGAGGAGAGGAGGAATGGGGAGAGGAGGGGAGGAATGGTGAGAGGAGGGGAGGAATGCGGAAAGGAGGAGAGGAAGCGGGAGAGGAGGGGAGGAATGGGGAGAGGGAGGGGAGGAATGGGGAGAGGAGGGGAGGAATGGGGAGAGGAAGGAAGGACTGAGGAGAGACTGGGGAGGAATGGGGAGAGGGGGGGTGGAATGGGGTGAGGAGGAGAGGAATGGGGGGAGGAGGGGAGGAACGGGGAGAGGAGGGGAGGAACGGGAAGAAGAGGGGAGGAATGGGGAGAGTGGAGGAATGTGGAGAGTAGAGGAGGAATGGGGAGAGGAAGGGAGGAATGTGCAGAGGAGAGGAGTAACGGGGAGAGGAGGGGAGGAACAGGGTGGGGAAGATAGGAATGGGGAGAGTTTGGGAGGAATTGGGAGAGGAGGTTAGGAATGGGGAGTGGACGGGAGGAATGGGGAGAGGAGTGGAGGAATTGGGAGAGGAGTGGAGGAATGGGGAGAGGAGGGTAGGAATGGGAAGACGAGGAGAGGAACGGGGAGAGGAGGAGAGGAACGGGGAGAGGAGGAGAGGAACGGGGAGAGGAAGATAGGAATGGGGAGAGGAGGGAAGAAATGGGGAGAGGAGGGGAGAAATGGAGAGAGGAGAGGAGGAATGGAGAGAGGAGGGGGGGAATGGGGAGAGGAAGGGAGGAATGATGAGAGGAGGAGAGGAATGTGGAAAGGAGGGGAGGAATGGGCAGAGGAGAGGATGAATGGGGAGAGGAGGGGAGGAATGGGTTGAGGAAGGGAGGAATGAGGATGGGATGGGGAGGAATGGGCAGAAGAGGGGAGGAATGGGGAGAGGAGGAGATGAATGGGGAGTGGAGGGGAGGAATTGGGAGAGCAGATGAGAAATGGGGTGAGGAGGGTAGGAATGGGGAGACGAGGAGATGAACGTGGAGCGGAGGAGAGGAACGTGGAGAGGAGGAGAGGAAAGGGGAGAGGAGGGGAGGAATGGGGAGAGGAAGGAAGGAATGGGGAGAGGAGTGGAGGAATGTGGAGAGGAGAGGAGGAATGGGGAGTGGATGAGAGGAATGGGGAGAGGAGGGCAGGAGTGGAGAGAGGAGGGGAGGAATGAGGAGAGGAGGGGAGGAATGGGGAGAGCAAGGGAGGAATGAGGAGAGGAGGAGAGGAAAGGGGAGAGGAGGGGAGGAATCGGGAGAGGAGGGGAGGAATCGGGAGAGGAAGGAAGGAATGGGGAGAGGAAGGGAGGGATGGGGAGAGGAAGGAAGGAATGTGGAGAGGAGGGGAGGAATGAGGAGAGGAGGGGAGGAATGGGGAGAGGAGGGGAGGAATGCGGAGAGGAAGGGAGGAATGAGGATCGGAGGAGTGGAACGTGGAGAGGAGGGGAGGAATGAGGAGAGGAGGCGAGGAATCGGGAGAGGAGGGGAGGAATGGGGAGAGGAGGGGAGGAATGGGGAGAGGAGGGGAGGAATGGGCAAAGGAGAGCAAGAATGGGGAGAGGAGGGGTGGAATGGGGAGAGGAAGGGAGGAATGAGGAGAGGAGGGGAGGAATGGGTAGAAGAGGGGAGGAATGGGGAGAGGAGGGGAGGAATGGGGAGAGGAGGGGAGGAATGGGGAGAGGAGGGGAGGAATGGTGAGAGGAGCGGAGGAATAGGGAGAGGAAGGGAGGAATGAGGAGAGGAGGAGAGGAATGGGGAGAGGAGGAGAGGAATGGGGAGAGGAGGAGAGGAATGGGGGGAGGGGAACGGGGAGAGGAGGGGAGCAACGGGAAGAAGAGGGGAGGAATGGGGAGAGGGGAGGAATGTGGAGAGGAGAGGAGGAATGGGGAGAGGAGGGGAGGAATGTGCAGAGGAGAGGAGTAACGGGGAGAGGAGGGGTGGAATGGGGAGAGGAAGGGAGGAATGGGGAGAGGAGGGGAGGAACGGATAGAGGAGGAGAGGAACAGGGTGGGGAAGATAGGAATGGGGAGAGTTTGGGAGGAATTGGGAGAGGAGGTTAGGAATGGGGAGTGGACGGGAGGATTGGGGAGAGGAGGGGAGGAATTGGGAGAGGAGTGGAGGAATGGGGAGAGGAGGGTAGGAATGGGGAGAGGAGGGTAGGAATGGGGAGAGGAGGAGAGGAACGGGGAGAGGAGGAGAGGAACGGGGAGAGGAGGAGAGGAACGGGGAGAGGAAGATAGGAATGGGGAGAGGAGGGAAGAAATGGGGAGAGGAGGGGAGAAATGGAGAGAGGAGAGGAGGAATGGAGAGAGGAGGGGGGGAATGGGGAGAGGAAGGGAGGAATGATGAGAGGAGGAGAGGAATGTGGAAAGGAGGGGCGGAATGGGCAGAGGAGAGGATGAATGGGGAGAGGAGGGGAGGAATGGGTTGAGGAAGGGAGGAATGAGGATGGGATGGGGAGGAATGGGCAGAAGAGGGGAGGAATGGGGAGAGGAGGAGATGAATGGGGAGTGGAGGGGAGGAATGGGGAGAGGAGGGGAGGAATTGGGAGAGGATGAGAGGAACGGGGAGAGGAGGAGAGGAACGGAGAGACGAAGATTGGAATGTGGACAGGAAGATAGGAATGGGGAATGGAGGGGAGGAATGCGGAGAGGAAGAGAGGAATGGGGAGAGGAGGGGAGGAATGGGGAAAGGAAGGGAGGAATAGGTAGATGGGGAGGAATGGGGAGAGGAAGGGAGGAATGGGGAGAGGAGGGGTGGAATGAGGAGAGGAGGAGAGGAATGGGGAGAGGAGGGGAGGAATAGGGAGAGGAGGGTAGGAATTGGGAGAGGAATGAAGGAATGGGGAGAGGAGGGGAGGAATGGGGAGAGGAGGGGAGGAATGGGGAGAGGATGGGAGGAATGGAGAGAGGAGAGGAGGAATGGGGAGAGGAGGGGAGGAATGGGGAGAGGAGGGGAGGAATGCAGAAAGGAAGGGAGGAATGAGGAGAGGGATGGGGCGAGGAGGGGAGGAATGAGGAGAGGAGGAGAGGAAGCGGGAGAGGAGGGGAGGAATGGGGAGAGGAGGGGAGGAATGGGGAGAGGAAGGAAGGACTGAGGAGAGAATGGGGAGGAATGGGGAGAGGGGGGAGGAATGGGGAGAGGAGGGGAGGAATGGGGAGAGCAGCAGAGGAACGTGGAGAGAAGGAGAGGAACGGGGACAGGAAGATAGGAATGGGGAGAGGAAGATAGGAATGGGGAGAGGAGGGGAGGAATCGGGAGAGGAGGGGAGGAATGGGGAGAGGAAGGAAGGAATAGGGAGAGGACGGGAGGAATGAGGAGGGGAGGAATGGGGAGAGGAGGGGAGAAATGGGGAGTGGAGGGGAGGAATGGGGAGAGGAGGGGAGGAATGGGGAGAGGAGTGAAGGAATGGAGAGAGGAGGGGAGGAATGGGGAGAGGAGAGGAGGAATGGGGAGAGGAGGGGTGGAATGGGGAGAGGAATGGAGGAATGGGCAGAGGAGAGGATGATTGGGGAGAGGAGGGGAGGAATGGGGTGAGGAAGGGAGGAATGAGGATGGGTTGGGGAGGAATGGGCAGAAGAGGGGAGGAATGGGGAGAGGAGGGGAGGAATGGGGTAGAGGAGAGGAGATGACGAATGGGGAGAGGAGATGGCGAATGGGGAGAGGAGGAGAAGAATGGGCAGAGGAGGGGAGGAATGAGCAGAGGATGGGAGGAATGGGGAGAGGAGGAGAGGAATGGGGAGAGGAGGGGAGGAACGTGGAGAGGAGGAGAGGAACGGGTGGAGCAGGAGAGGATCGGGGAGAGGAGGAGAGGAACGGGGAGAGGAGGGGAGAAATGGGGAGAGGAGGGGAGAAATGGGGAGAGGAGGGCAGGAATGGGGAGTGGAAGGCAGGAATGGGCAGAGGAGAGGACGAATGAGGAGAGGAGGGGGGGAATGGGTGGAAGAGGGGAAGAATGGGGAGAGGAGGGGAGGAATGGGTTGAGGAAGAGAGGAACGGGAGAGAAGGACAGGAACGGGGAGAGGAAGATTGGAATGTGGAGAGGAAGATAGGAATGGCGAGAGGAGGGGAGGAATGGGCAGAGGAAGTGAGGAATGGGAAGAGGAGGGGAGGAATGGTGAGAGGAAGGGAGGAATGGGGAGAGGAGGGTTGGAATGTGGAGAGGAGAGGAGGAATGTTGAGACGGGGGGGAGGAATGGGGAGAGGAGGGCAGGAGTGGAGAGAGTAGTGGAGGAATGGGGACAGGGGGGAGGAATGGGGAGAGGAGGGGAGGAATGGGGAAAGGAAGGGAGGAATGGGGAGATGGGGAGGAATGGGGAGAGGAAGGGAGGAATGGGGAGAGGAGGGGTGGAATGAGAGAGGAGGAGAGGAATGGGGAGAGGAGGGGAGGAATAGGGAGAGGAGGGGAGGAATGGGGAGAGGAAGGAAGGAATGGGGTGAGGAGGGGAGGAATGGGGAGAGGAGGGGAGGAACGGGAAGAAGAGGGGAGGAATGGGGAGAGGGGAGGAATGTGGAGAGGAGAGGGGGAATGGGGAGAGGAGGGGAGGAATGGGTTGAGGAAGGGAGGAATGAGGATGGGATGGGGGAGGAATGGGCAGAAGAGGGGGAGGAATGGGGAGAGGAGGAGATGAATGGGGAGTGGAGGGGAGGAATGGGGAGAGGAGGGGAGGAATTGGGAGAGGAGGAGAGGAACGGGGAGAGGAGGAGAGGAACGGGAATAGGAAGATTGGAATGTGGAGAGGAAGATAGGAATGGGGAATGGAGGGGAGGAATGCGGAGAGGAAGAGAGGAATGGGGAGAGGAGGGGAGGAATGGGCAGAGGAAGTGAGGAATGGGGAGAGGAGGGGAGGAATGGGGAGAGGAGGGGAGGAATGGGGAGATGAGGGTTGGAATGTGGAGAGGAGAGGAGGAATGTTGAGACGGGGGGAGGATATGGGGAGAGGAGGGGAGGAATGGGGAAAGAAAGGGAGGAATAGGGAGATGGGGAGGAATGGGGAGAGGAAGGGAGGAATGGGGAGAGGAGGGGTGGAATGAGGAGAGGAGGAGAGGAATGGGGAGAGGAGGGGAGGAATAGGGAGAGGAGGGTAGGAATGGGGAGAGGATGGAAGGAATGGGGAGAGGAGGGGAGGAATGGGGAGAGGAGGGGAGGAATGGGGAGAGGAGGGGAGGAATGAGGAGAGGGATGGGGCGAGGAGGGGAGGAATGAGGAGAGGGATGGGGCGAGGAGGGGAGGAATGGGAGAGAGGAGAGGAGGAATGGGGAGAGGAGGGGAGGAATGGGGAGAGGAGTGGAGGAATGCGGAAAGGAAGGGAGGAATGAGGAGAGGGATGGGGCGAGGAGGGGAGGAATGAGGAGAGGAGGAGAGGAAGCGGGAGAGGAGGGGAGGAATGGGGAGAGGAGGGGAGGAATGGGGAGAGGAAGGAAGGACTGAGGAGAGAATGGGGAGGAATGGGGAGAGGGGGGAGGAATGGGGAGAGGATGGAGGAATGGGGAGAGCAGCAGAGGAACGTGGAGAGAAGGAGAGGAACGGGGGGAGGAAGATAGGAATGGGGGAGAGGAAGATAGGAATGGGGAGAGGACGATAGGAATGGGGAGAGGTGGGGAGGAATCGGGAGAGGAGGGGTGGAATGGGGAGAGGAAGGAAGGAATAGGGAGAGGACGGGAGGAATGAGGAGGGGAGGAATGGGGAGAGGAGGGGAGAAATGGGCAGAAGAGAGGAGGAATGGGGAGTGGAGGGGAGGAATGGGGAGAGGAGAGGAGGAATAGGGAGAGGAGTGAAGGAATGGGGAGAGGAGGGGAGGAATGGGGAGAGGAGAGGAGGAATGAGGAGAGGAGGGGTGGAATGGGGGAGAGGAATGGACGAATGGGCAGAGGAGAGGATGAATGGGGAGAGGAGGGGAGGAATGGGTGTGAGGAAGGGAGGAATGAGGATGGGATGGGGAGGAATGGGCAGAAGAGGGGAGGAGAAGGGAGAGGAGGGGAGGAATGGGGTAGAGGAGAGGAGATGACGAATGGGCAGAGGAGGGGAGGAATGGGGAGAGGAGGGGGAAGAATGGGCAGAGGAGGGGAGGAATGATCAGAGGATGGGAGGAATGGGGAGAGGAGGAGAGGAATGGGGAGAGGAGGGGAGGAACGTGGAGAGGAGGGGAGGAATGGGGAGAGGAGGGGAGGAATGCGGAAAGGAAGGGAGAAATGGGGAGAGGAGGGGAGGAATGGCGAGAGGAGGGGAGGAATGGAGAGAGGAGAGGAGGAATGGGGGAGAGGAGGGGAGGAATGGTGAGAGGAGGGGAGGAATGCGGAAAGGAGGAGAGGAAGCGGGAGAGGAGGGGAGGAATGGGGAGAGGGAGGGGAGGAATGGGGAGAGGAGGGGAGGAATGGGGAGAGGAAGGAAGGACTGAGGAGAGACTGGGGAGGAATGGGGAGAGGGGGGGAGGAATGGGGTGAGGAGGGGAGGAATGGGGAGAGCAGCAGAGGAACGTGGAGAGAAGGAGAGGAACGGGGAGAGGAAGATAGGAATGGGGAGAGGAAGATAGGAATGGGGAGAGGAAGATAGGAATGGGGAGAGGAGGGGAGGAATCGGGAGAGGAGGGGAGGAATGGGGAGAGGAAGGAAGGAATAGGGAGAGGACGGGAGGAATGAGGAGGGGAGGAATGGGGAGAGGAGGGGAGAAATGGGCCAGAAGAGAGGAGGAATGGGGAGTGGAGGGGAGGAATGGGGAGAGGAGGGGAGGAATGGGGAGAGGAGTGAAGGAATGGGGAGAGGAGGGGAGGAATGGGGAGAGGAGAGGAGGAATGGGGAGAGGAGGGGTGGAATGGGGAGAGGAATGGAGGAATGGGCAGAGGAGAGGATGAATGGGGAGAGGAGGGAGGAATGGTGTGAGGAAGGGAGGAATGAGGATGGGTTGGGGAGGAATGGGCAGAAGAGGGGAGGAATGGGGAGAGGAGGGGAGGAATGGGGTAGAGGAGAGGAGATGACGAATGGGGAGAGGAGATGACGAATGGGGAGAGGAGGGGAAGAATGGGCAGAGGAGGGGAGGAATGAGCAGAGGATGGGAGGAATGGGGAGAGGAGGAGAGGAATGGGGAGAGGAGGGGGAGGAACGGGTGGAGCAGGAGAGGATCGGGGAGAGGAGGAGAGGAACGGGGAGAGGAGGGGAGGAACGTGGAGAGGAGGGGAGGAACGGGGAGAGGATGGGAGAAATGGGGAGAGGAGGCGAGAAATGGGGAGAGGAGGGCAGGAATGGGGAGTGGAAGGCAGGAATGGGCAGAGGAGAGGACGAATGAGGAGAGGAGGGGAGGAATGGGTGGAAGAGGGGAAGAATGGGGAGAGGAGGGGAAGAATGGGTTGAGGAAAAGAGGAACGGGAGAGAAGGACAGGAACGGGGAGAGGAAGATTGGAATGTGGAGAGGAAGATAGGAATGGCGAGAGGAGGGGAGGAATGGGCAGAGGAAGTGAGGAATGGGAAGAGGAGGGGAGGAATGGGCAGAGGAAGTGAGGAATGGGAAGAGGAGGGGAGGAATGGGCAGAGGAAGTGAGGAATGGGAAGAGGAGGGGAGGAATGGGGAGAGGAGGGTTGGAATGTGGAGAGGAGAGGAGGAATGTTGAGACGGGGGGAGGAATGGGGAGAGGAGGGCAGGAGTGGAGAGAGTAGTGGAGGAATGGGGACAGTGGGGAGGAATGGGGAGAGGAGGGGAGGAATGGGGAAAGGAAGGGAGGAATGGGGAGATGGGGAGGAATGGGGAGAGGAAGGGAGGAATGGGGAGAGGAGGGGTGGAATGAGGAGAGGAGGAGAGGAATGGGGAGAGGAGGGGAGGAATAGGGAGAGGAGGGGAGGAATAGTGAGAGGAGGGGAGGAATGGGGAGAGGAAGGAAGGAATGGGGTGAGGAGGGGAGGAATGGGGAGAGGAGGGGAGAAATGGGGAGAGGAGGGGAGGAACGGGAAGAAGAGGGGAGGAATGGGGAGAGGGGAGGAATGTGGAGAGGAGAGGGGGAATGGGGAGAGGAGGGGAGGTATGGGGAGAGGAGGGGAGGAATGGGGAGAGGAAGGAAGGACTGAGGAGAGACTGGGGAGGAATGGGGAGAGGGGGGGAGGAATGGGGTGAGGAGGGGAGGAATGGGGAGAGCAGCAGAGGAACGTGGAGAGAAGGAGAGGAACGGGGAGAGGAAGGGAGGAATAGGGAGAGGATGGGAGGAATGAGGAGGGGAGGAATGGGGAGAGGAGGGGAGAAATGGGCAGAAGAGAGGAGGAATGGGGAGTGGAGTGAAGGAATGGGGAGAGGAGGGGAGGAATGGGGAGAGGAGAGGAGGAATGGGGAGAGGAGGGGTGGAATGGGGAGAGGAGAGGAGGAATGGGGAGAGGAGGGGTGGAATGGGGAGAGGAATGGACGAATGGGCAGAGGAGAGGATGAATGGGGAGAGGAGGGGAGGAATAGGGAGAGGAGTGAAGGAATGGGGAGAGGAGGGGAGGAATGGGGAGAGGAGAGGAGGAATGGGGAGAGGAGGGGTGGAATGGGGAGAGGAATGGACGAATGGGCAGAGGAGAGGATGAATGGGGAGAGGAGGGGAGGAATGGTGTGAGGAAGGGAGGAATGAGGATGGGATGGGGAGGAATGGGCAGAAGAGGGGAGGAATGGGGAGAGGAGGGGAGGAATGGGGTAGAGGAGAGGAGATGACGAATGGGGAGAGGAGGGGAGGAATGGGGAGAGGAGGGGAAGAATGGGCAGAGGAGGGGAGGAATGAGCAGAGGATGGGAGGAATGGGGAGAGGAGGAGAGGAATGGGGAGAGGAGGGGAGGAACGTGGAGAGGAGGGGAGGAATGGGGAGAGGAGGGGAGGAATGCGGAAAGGAAGGGAGGAATGGGGAGAGGAGGGGAGGAATGGCGAGAGGAGGGGAGGAATGGAGAGAGGAGAGGAGGAATGGGGAGAGGAGGGGAGGAATGGTGAGAGGAGGGGAGGAATGCGGAAAGGAAGGGAGGAATGAGGAGAGGGATGGGGCGAGGAGGGGAGGAATGAGGAGAGGAGGAGAGGAAGCGGGAGAGGAGGGGAGGAATGGGGAGAGGAGGGGAGGAATGGGGAGAGGAGGGGAGGAATGGGGAGAGGAAGGAAGGACTGACGAGAGACTGGGGAGGAATGGGGAGAGGGGGGGAGGAATGGGGTGAGGAGGGGAGGAATGGGGAGAGCAGCAGAGGAACGTGGAGAGAAGGAGAGGAACGGGGAGAGGAAGATAGGAATGGGGAGAGGAGGGGAGGAATCGGGAGAGGAGGGGAGGAATGGGGAGAGGAAGGAAGGAATAGGGAGAGGACGGGAGGAATGAGGAGGGGAGGAATGGGGAGAGGAGGGGAGAAATGGGCAGAAGAGAGGAGGAATGGGGAGAGGAGTGAAGGAATGGGGAGAGGAGGGGAGGAATGGGGAGAGGAGAGGAGGAATGGGGAGAGGAGGGGTGGAATGGGGAGAGGAGAGGAGGAATGGGGAGAGGAGGGGAGGAATGGGGAGAGGAATGGAGGAATGGGCAGAGGAGAGGATGAATGGGGAGAGGAGGGGAGGAATGGTGTGAGGAAGGGAGGAATGAGGATGGGTTGGGGAGGAATGGGCAGAAGAGGGGAGGAATGGGGAGAGGAGGGGAGGAATGGGGTAGAGGAGAGGAGATGACGAATGGGGAGAGGAGATGACGAATGGGGAGAGGAGGGGAAGAATGGGCAGAGGAGGGGAGGAATGAGCAGAGGATGGGAGGAATGGGGAGAGGAGGAGAGGAATGGGGAGAGGAGGGGAGGAACGGGTGGAGCAGGAGAGGATCGGGGAGAGGAGGAGAGGAACGGGGAGAGGAGGGGAGGAACGTGGAGAGGAGGGGAGGAACGGGGAGAGGATGGGAGAAATGGGGAGAGGAGGGGAGAAATGGGGAGAGGAGGGCAGGAATGGGCAGAGGAGAGGACGAATGAGGAGAGGAGGGGAGGAATGGGTGGAAGAGGGGAAGAATGGGGAGAGGAGGGGAAGAATCGGTTGAGGAAAAGAGGAACGGGAGAGAAGGACAGGAACGGGGAGAGGAAGATTGGAATGTGGAGAGGAAGATAGGAATGGCGAGAGGAGGGGAGGAATGGGCAGAGGAAGTGAGGAATGGGAAGAGGAGGGGAGGAATGGGGAGAGGAAGTGAGGAATGGGAAGAGGAGGGGAGGAATGGGGAGAGGAGGGTTGGAATGTGGAGAGGAGAGGAGGAATGTTGAGACGGGGGGAGGAATGGGGAGAGGAGGGCAGGAGTGGAGAGAGTAGTGGAGGAATGGGGACAGTGGGGAGGAATGGGGAGAGGAGGGGAGGAATGGGGAAAGGAAGGGAGGAATGGGGAGATGGGAGGAATGGGGAGAGGAAGGGAGGAATGGGGAGAGGAGGGGTGGAATGAGGAGAGGAGGAGAGGAATGGGGAGAGGAGGGGAGGAATAGGGAGAGGAGGGGAGGAATGGGGAGAGGAAGGAAGGAATGGGGTGAGGAGGGGAGGAATGGGGAGAGGAGGGGAGAAATGGGGAGAGGAGGGGAGGAACGGGAAGAAGAGGGGAGGAATGGGGAGAGGGGAGGAATGTGGAGAGGAGAGGGGGAATGGGGAGAGGAGGGGAGGAATGTGCAGAGGAGAGGAGTAACGGGGAGAGGAGGGGAGGAATGGGGAGAGGAAGGGAGGAATGGGGAGAGGAGGGGAGGAACGGAGAGAGGAGGAGAGGAACAGGGTGGGGAAGATAGGAATGGGGAGAGTTTGGGAGGAATTGGGAGAGGAGGTTAGGAATGGGGAGTGGACGGGAGGAATGGGGAGAGTATGGGAGGAATTGGGAGAGGAGGGGAGGAATGGGGAGAGGAGGAGAGGAACGGGGAGAGGAGGAGAGGAATGGGGCGAGGAAGATAGGAATGGGGAGAGGAAGATTGGAATGTGGAGAGGAAGATAGGAATCGGGAGAGGAGGGGAGAAATGGGGAGAGGAAGGAAGGAATGGGGAAAGGAGGGGCGGATTGAGGAGAGGAGGGGAGGAATGGGGAGAGGAGGGGAGGAATGGACATAAAAGAGGAGTAATGGGGAGAGGAGGGGAGGAATGGGGAGAGGAGGGGAGGAATGGGGAGAGGAGGGAAGAAATGCTGAGAGGAGGGGAGAAATGGAGAGAGGAGAGGAGGAATGGAGAGAGGAGGGGATGAATGGGGAGAGGAGGGGAGGAATGGGTTGAGGAAGGGAGGAATGAGGAGAGGAGGGGAGGAATGGGCAGAAGAGGGGAGGAATGGGGAGAGGAGGGGAGGAATGGGGAAAGGAGGGGAGGAATGGGGAGAGGAGGGGAGGAATGGGGAGAGGAGGGGAGGAATGGGGAGAGGAGGAGATGAATGGGGAGTGGAGGGGAGGAATGGGGAGAGGAAGATAGGAATGGGGAGAGGAAGATAGGAATGTGGAGAGGAGGGGAGGAATCGCGAGAGGAGGGGAGGAATGGGGAGAGGAAGGAAGGAATGGGGAGAGGAGTGGAGGAATGGGGAGAGGAGGGGAGGAATGTGGAGAGGAAGGGAGGAATGAGGAGAGGAGGAGAGGAAAGGGGAGAGGAGGGGAGGAATCGGGAGAGGAGGGGAGGAATGGGGAGAGGAAGGGAGGGATGGGGAGAGGAAGGAAGGAATGTGGAGAGGAGGGGAGGAATGAGGAGAGGAGGGGAGGAATGGGGAGAGGAGGGGAGGAATGCGGAGAGGAAGGGAGGAATGAGGAGCAGAGGAGTGGAACGTGGAGAGGAGGGGAGGAATGAGGAGAGGAGGGGAGGAATGGGGAGAGGAGGGGAGGAATGGGGAGAGGAGGGGAGGAATGGGGAGAGGAAGGAAGGAATAGGGAGAGGAGGGGAGGAATGGGGAGAGGAGGGGAGGAATGGGGAGAGGAGGGGAGGAATGGGCAAAGGAGAGCAAGAATGGGGAGAGGAGGGGAGGAAAGTGGAGAGGAGGGGAGGAATCGGGAGAGGAGGGGAGGAATGGGGAGAGGAAGGAAGGAATGTAGAGAGTAGGGGAGGAATGAGGAGAGGAGGAGAGGAATGGGGAGAGGAGGGGAGGAATGGGCATTGGAGAGGATGAATGGGGAGAGGAGGGGAGGAATGGGGAGAGGAAGGGAGGAATGGGAAGAAGAGGGGAGGAATGGGAAGAGGGGAGGAATGTGGAGAGGAGAGGAGGAATGGGGAGAGGAGGGGAGGAATGTGCAGAGGAGAGGAGTAACGGGGAGAGGAGGGGTGGAATGGGGAGAGGAAGGGAGGAATGGGGAGAGGAGGTTAGGAATGGGGAGTGGACGGGAGGAATGGGGAGAGGAGGGGTGGAATTGGGAGAGGAGGGGAGGAATGGGGAGAGGAGGGTAGGAATGGGGAGACGAGGAGAGGAACGGGGAGAGGAGAAGAGGAACGGGGAGAGGAGGAGAGGAACGGGGAGAGGAAGATAGGAATGGGGAGAGGAAGATTGGAATGTGGAGTGGAGGCGAGGAATCGGGAGAGGAGGGGAGAAATGGGGAGAGGAAGGAAGGAATGGGGAAAGGAGGGGCGGATTGAGGAGAGGAGGGGAGGAATGGGGAGAGGAGGGGAGGAATGGACATAAAAGAGGAGGAATGGGGAGAGGAGTGGAGGAATGGGGAGAGGAGGGGAGGAATGGGGAGAGGAGGGGAGGAATGGGGAGAGGAGGGAAGAAATGGGGAGAGGAGGGGAGAAATGGAGAGAGGAGAGGAGGAATGGGGAGAGGAGGGGGGTATGGGGAGAGGAAGGGAGGAATGATGGGAGGAGGAGAGGAATGTGGAAAGGAGGGGAGGAATGGGCAGAGGAGAGGATGAATGGGGAGAGGAGGGGAGGAATGGGTTGAGGAAGGGAGGAATGAGGATGGGATGGGGAGGAATGGGCAGAAGAGGGGAGGAATGGGGAGAGGAGGGGAGGAATGGGGAGAGGAGGGGAGGTATTGGGAGAGGAGAGGACGAATGGGGAGAGGAGGGGAGGAATGGGGAGAGGAGGGGAAGAATGGGCAGAGGAGGGGAGGAATGGGCAGAGGAGGAGAGGAATGGGGAGAGGAGGGGAGGAACGTGGAGAGGAGGGGAGGAACGGGGAGAGGATGGGAGAAATTGGGAGAGGAGGGGAGAAATGGGGAGAGGAGGGGAGGAATGGGGAGAGGAGGGTAGGAACGGGGAGAGGATGGGAGAAATTGGGAGAGGAGGGGAGAAATGGGGAGAGGAGGGGAGGAATGGGGAGTGGAGGAGAGGAACGGGGCGAGGAGGAGAGGAACGGGGAGAGGAGGAGAGGAACGGGGAGAGGAAGATTGGAATGTGGAGAGGAAGATAGGAATGGGGAATGGAGGGGAGGAATGCGGAGAGGAAGAGAGGAATGGCGAGAGGAGGGGAGGAATGGGCAGAGGAAGTGAGGAATGGGGAGAGGAGGGGAGGAATGGGGAGAGGAAGGGAGGAATGGGTAGAGGAGGGTTGGAATGTGGAGAGGAGAGGAGGAATGTTGAGACGGGGGGAGGAATGGGGAGAGGAGGGCAGGAGTGGAGAGAGTCGTGGAGGAATGGGGATAGGGGGGAGGAATGGGGAGAGGAGGGGAGGAATGGGGAAAGGAAGGGAGGAATGGGGAGATGGGGAGGAATGGGGAGAGGAAGGGAGGAATGGGGAGAGGAGGGGTGGAATGAGGAGAGGAGGAGAGGAATGGGGAGAGGAGGGGAGGAATAGGGAGAGGAGGGGAGGAATGGGGAGAGGAAGGAAGGAATGGGGTGAGGAGGGGAGGAATGAGGAGAGGAGGGGAGGAATGGGGAGAGGAGGGGAGGAATGGGGAGAGGAGAGGAGGAATGGGGAGAGGAGGGGAGGAATGGGGAGAGGAGGGGAGGAATGCGGAAAGGAAGGGAGGAATGAGGAGAGGGATGGGGCGAGGAGGGGAGGAATGAGGAGAGGAGGAGAGGAAGTGGGAGAGGAGGGGAGGAATGGGGAGAGGAGGGGAGGAATGGGGAGAGAGAGGAAGGACTGGGGAGAGAATGGGGAGTAATGGGGAGAGGGGGGAAGGAATGGGGAGAGGAGGCGAGGAATGGGGAGGAGGAGCAGAGGAACGTGGAGAGGAGGAGAGGAACGGGGAGAGGAAGATAGGAATGGGGAGAGGAAGATAGGAATGGGGAGAGGACGATAGGAATGGGGAGAGGAGGGGAGGAATGGGGAGAGGAAGGAAGGAATAGGGAGAGGAGGGGAGGAATGAGGAGGGGAGGGGATGAATGGGGAGAGGAGGGGAGGAATGGGGTGAGGAAGGGAGAATGAGGATGGGATGGGGAGGAATGGGCAGAAGAGGGGAGGAATGGGGAGAGGAGGGGAGGAATGGGGAGAGGAGAGGAGATGACGAATGGGGAGAGGAGGGGAGGAATGGGGAGAGGAGGGGAAGAATGGGCAGAGGAGGGGAGGAATGGGGAGAGGAGGAGAGGAATGGTGAGAGCAGGGGAGGAATGGTGAGAGATGGGGAGGAATGGGGACAGGAGGGCAGGAACGTGGAGAGGAGGAGAGGAACGGGTGCAGCAGGAGAGGATCGGGAAGAGTAGGGGAGGAACGTGGAGAGGAGGGGAGGTACGGGGAGAGGATGGAAGGAACGGGGAGAGGAGGAGAGGAATGGGGAGAGGAGGGGAGAATGGGGAGAGGAGGGGAGGAATGGGGAGAGCAGAGGAGGAATGGCGAGAGGAGAGGAGGAATTGTGAGAGGAGGGGAGGAATGGGGAGAGGAGGGGGAGGAATGTGGAGAGGAAGGGAGGAATGAGGAGAGGAGGAGAGGAATGAGGAGAGGAGGAGAGGAATGGGAGAGGTGGGGAGGAATGGGGAGAGGAGGGGAGGCATCGGGAGAGGAGAGGAGGAATGGCGAGAGGATAGGAGGAATGGCGAGAGGAGAGGAGGAATTGTGAGAGGAGGGGAGGAATGGGCAGAGGAGGGGAGGAATGTGGAGAGGAAGGGAGGAATGAGGAGAGGAGGAGAGGAATGGGGAGAGGAGTGGATGAAATGGCAGAGGAGGGGTGGAATGGGGAGAGGAGGGAGGAATGGGGAGAGGTGGGGAGGAATTGGGAGAGGAGGGGAGGAATCGGGAGAGGAGGGGAGGAATGAGGAGAGGAAGGAAGGAATCGGGAGAGGAGGGAAGAAATGGGGAGAGGAGTGGAGGAATGGGGCGTGGAGGGAGGAATGGGGAGAGGAGGGGAGGAATGTGGAGAGGGGGAGAGGAACGGGGAGAGGAGGGGAGGAATGGGGAGAGGAGGGGAGGAATGTGGAGAGCAGGGGAGGAATGGGGACAGGAGAAGAGGAATGGGGCGAGGAGGGGAGGAATGGGGAGAGGAGGGGAGAAATGTGGAGAGGAAGCGAGGAATGAGGAGAGGAGGAGAGGAATGGGGAGAGGAGGAGAGGAATGGGCAGAGGAGGAGAGGAATGGGGAGAGCATGCGAGGAATGGGGAGAGGTGGGGAGGAATGGGGAGAGGAGGGATGGAATGGGGAGAGGAGGGGAGGAATGGGGAGAGGATAGGAGGAATGGGGAGAGGAGGGGAGGAATGGGGTGAGGAGGGGAGAAATGCGGAAAGGAAGGGATGAATGAGGAGAGGGATGGGGCGAGGAGGGGAGGAATGAGGAGAGGAGGAGAGGAAGCGGGAGAGGAGGGGAGGAATGAGGAGAGGAGGGGAGGAATGGGGAGAGGAAGGAAGGACTGAGGAGAGAATGGGGAGCAATGGGGAGAGGAGGGAAGTAATGGGGAGAGGAAGGTATGAATGAGGAGAGGATGGAAGGAACGGGGAGAGGAGGAGAGGAATGGGGAGAGGAGGGGAGGAATGGGGAGAGGAGGGGAGGAATGGGGAGAGCAGGGGAGGAATGGGGAGAGGAGAGGAGGAATGGGGAGAGGAGGGGAGGAATGGGGAGAGGAGGGGAGGAATGTAGAGAGGAAGGGAGGAATGAGGAGAGGAGGAGAGGAATGGGGAGAGGAGGAGAGGAATGGGGAGAGGAGGAGAGGAATGGGGAGAGGAGGGGAGGAACGGGAAGAAGAGGGGAGGAATGGGGAGAGGGGAGGAATGTGGAGAGGAGAGGGGGAATGGGGAGAGGAGGGGAGGAATGTGCAGAGGAGAGGAGTAACGGGGAGTGGAGGGGAGGAATGGGGAGAGGAGGGGAGGAATGGGGAGAGGAGTGAAGGAATGGGGAGAGGAGGGGAGGAATGGGGAGAGGAGAGGAGGAATGGGGAGAGGAGGGGTGGAATGGGGAGAGGAATGGAGGAATGGGCAGAGGAGAGGATGAATGGGGAGAGGAGGGGAGGAATGGTGTGAGGAAGGGAGGAATGAGGATGGGTTGGGGAGGAATGGGCAGAAGAGGGGAGGAATGGGGAGAGGAGGGGAGGAATGGGGTAGAGGAGAGGAGATGACGAATGGGGAGAGGAGATGACGAATGGGGAGAGGAGGGGAAGAATGGGCAGAGGAGGGGAGGAATGAGCAGAGGATGGGAGGAATGGGGAGAGGAGGAGAGGAATGGGGAGAGGAGGGGAGGAACGGGTGGAGCAGGAGAGGATCGGGGAGAGGAGGAGAGGAACGGGGAGAGGAGGGGAGGAACGTGGAGAGGAGGGGAGGAACGGGGAGAGGATGGGAGAAATGGGGAGAGGAGGGGAGAAATGGGGAGAGCAGCAGAGGAACGTGGATAGAAGGAGAGGAACGGGGGGAGGAAGATAGGAATGGGGAGAGGAAGATAGGAATGGGGAGAGGAGGGGAGGAATCGGGAGAGGAGGGGAGGAATGGGGAGAGGAAGGAAGGAATAGGGAGAGGACGGGAGGAATGAGGAGGGGAGGAATGGGGAGAGGAGGGGAGAAATGGGCAGAAGAGAGGAGGAATGGGGAGTGGAGGGGAGGAATGGGGAGAGGAGGGGAGGAATGGGGAGAGGAGTGAAGGAATGGGTAGAGGAGGGGAGGAATGGGGAGAGGAGAGGAGGAATGGGGAGAGGAGGGGTGGAATGGGGAGAGGAATGGAGGAATGGGCAGAGGAGAGGATGAATGGGGAGAGGAGGGGAGGAATGGGGTGAGGAAGGGAGGAATGAGGATGGGTTGGGGAGGAATGGGCAGAAGAGGGGAGGAATGGGGAGAGGAGGGGAGGAATGGGGTAGAGGAGAGGAGATGACGAATGGGGAGAGGAGATGACGAATGGGGAGAGGAGGGGAAGAATGGGCAGAGGAGGGGAGGAATGAGCAGAGGATGGGAGGAATGGGGAGAGGAGGAGAGGAATGGGGAGAGGAGGGGAGGAACGGGTGGAGCAGGAGAGGAGCGGGGAGAGGAGGAGAGGAACGGCGAGAGGAGGGGAGGAACGTGGAGAGGAGGGGAGGAACGGGGAGAGGATGGGAGAAATGGGGAGAGGAGGGGAGAAATGGGGAGAGGAGGGCAGGAATGGGGAGTGGAAGGCAGGAATGGGCAGAGGAGAGGACGAATGAGGAGAGGAGGGGAGGAATGGGTGGAAGAGGGGAAGAATGGGGAGAGGAGGGGAAGAATGGGTTGAGGAAAAGAGGAACGGGAGAGAAGGACAGGAACGGGGAGAGGAAGATTGGAATGTGGAGAGGAAGATAGGAATGGCGAGAGGAGGGGAGGAATGGGCAGAGGAAGTGAGGAATGGGAAGAGGAGGGGAGGATTGGGGAGAGGAAGGGAGGAATGGGGAGAGGAGGGTTGGAATGTGGAGAGGAGAGGAGGAATGTTGAGACGGGGGGAGGAATGGGGAGAGGAGGGCAGGAGTGGAGAGAGTAGTGGAGGAATGGGGACAGTGGGGAGGAATGGGGAGAGGAGGGGAGGAATGGGGAAAGGAAGGGAGGAATGGGGAGATGGGGAGGAATGGGGAGAGGAAGGGAGGAATGGGGAGAGGAGGGGTGGAATGAGGAGAGGAGGAGAGGAATGGGGAGAGGAGGGGAGGAATAGGGAGAGGAGGGGAGGAATGGGGAGAGGAAGGAAGGAATGGGGTGAGGAGGGGAGGAATGGGGAGAGGAGGGGAGAAATGGGGAGAGGAGGGGAGGAACGGGAAGAAGAGGGGAGGAATGGGGAGAGGGGAGGAATGTGGAGAGGAGAGGGGGAATGGGGAGAGGAGGGGAGGTATGGGGAGAGGAGGGGAGGAATGGGGAGAGGAAGGAAGGACTGAGGAGAGACTGGGGAGGAATGGGGAGAGGGGGGGAGGAATGGGGTGAGGAGGGGAGGAATGGGGAGAGCAGCAGAGGAACGTGGAGAGAAGGAGAGGAACGGGGAGAGGAAGATAGGAATGGGGAGAGGAAGATAGGAATGGGGAGAGGAAGATAGGAATGGGGAGAGGAGAGGAGGAATCGGGAGAGGAGGGGAGGAATGGGGAGAGGAAGGAAGGAATAGGGAGAGGACGGGAGGAATGAGGAGGGGAGGAATGGGGAGAGGAGGGGAGAAATGGGCAGAAGAGAGGAGGAATGGGGAGTGGAGGGGAGGAATGGGGAGAGGAGAGGAGGAATGGGGAGAGGAGTGAAGGAATGGGGAGAGGAGGGGAGGAATGGGGAGAGGAGGGGTGGAATGGGGAGAGGAATGGAGGAATGGGCAGAGGAGAGGATGAATGGGGAGAGGAGGGGAGGAATGGGGTGAGGAAGGGAGGAATGAGGATGGGATGGGGAGTAATGGGCAGAAGAGGGGAGGAATGGGGAGAGGAGGGGAGGAATGTGGTAGAGGAGAGGAGATGACGAATGGGGAGAGGAGGGGAGGAATGGGGAGAGGAGGGGAAGAATGGGCAGAGGAGGGGAGGAATGAGCAGAGGATGGAAGGAATGGGGAGAGGAGGAGAGGAATGGGGAGAGGAGGGGAGGAACGTGGAGAGGAGGAGAGGAATGGGGAGAGGAGGGGAGGAATGCGGAAAGGAAGGGAGGAATGGGGAGAGGAGGGGAGGAATGGCGAGAGGAGGGGAGGAATGGAGAGAGGAGAGGAGGAATGGGGAGAGGAGGGGAGGAATGGTGAGAGGAGGGGAGGAATGCGGAAAGGAAGGGAGGAATGAGGAGAGGGATGGGGCGAGGAGGGGAGGAATGAGGAGAGGAGGAGAGGAAGCGGGAGAGGAGGGGAGGAATGGGGAGAGGAGGGGAGGAATGGGGAGAGGAGGGGAGGAATGGGGAGAGGAAGGAAGGACTGAGGAGAGACTGGGGAGGAATGGGGAGAGGGGGGGAGGAATGGGGTGAGGAGGGGAGGAATGGGGAGAGCAGCAGAGGAACGTGGAGAGAAGGAGAGGAACGGGGAGAGGAAGATAGGAATGGGGAGAGGAAGATAGGAATGGGGAGAGGAAGATAGGAATGGGGAGAGGACGATAGGAATGGGGAGAGGAGGGGAGGAATCGGGAGAGGAGGGGAGGAATGGGGAGAGGAAGGAAGGAATAGGGAGAGGACGGGAGGAATGAGGAGGGGAGGAATGGGGAGAGGAGGGGAGAAATTGGCAGAAGAGAGGAGGAATGGGGAGTGGAGTGGAGGAATGGTGAGAGGAGGGGAGGAATGGGGAGAGGAGTGAAGGAATGGGGAGAGGAGGGGAGGAATGGGGAGAGGAGAGGAGGAATGGGGAGAGGAGGGGAGGAATGGGGAGAGGGAGGGAGGAATGGGCAGAGGAGAGGATGAATGGGGAGAGGAGGGGAGGAATGGTGTGAGGAAGGGAGGAATGAGGATGGGTTGGGGAGGAATGGGCAGAAGAGGGGAGGAATGGGGAGAGGAGGGGAGGAATGGGGTAGAGGAGAGGAGATGACGAATGGGGAGAGGAGATGACGAATGGGGAGAGGAGGGGAAGAACGGGCAGAGGAGGGGAGGAATGAGCAGAGGATGGGAGGAATGGGGAGAGGAGGAGAGGAATGGGGAGAGGAGGGGAGGAACGGGTGGAGCAGGAGAGGATCGGGGAGAGGAGGAGAGGAACGGGGAGAGGAGGGGAGGAACGTGGAGAGGAGGGGAGGAACGGGGAGAGGATGGGAGAAATGGGGAGAGGAGGGGAGAAATGGGGAGAGCAGCAGAGGAACGTGGAGAGAAGGAGAGGAACGGGGAGAGGAAGATAGGAATGGGGAGAGGAAGATAGGAATGGGGAGAGGAAGATAGGAATGGGGAGAGGAGGGGAGGAATCGGGAGAGGAGGGGAGGAATGGGGAGAGGAAGGAAGGAATAGGGAGAGGACGGGAGGAATGAGGAGGGGAGGAATGGGGAGAGGAGGGGAGAAATGGGCAGAAGAGAGGAGGAATGGGGAGTGGAGGGGAGGAATGGGGAGAGGAGGGGAGGAATGGGGAGAGGAGTGATGGAATGGGGAGAGGAGGGGAGGAATGGGGAGAGGAGAGGAGGAATGGGGAGAGGAGGGGTGGAATGGGGAGAGGAATGGAGGAATGGGCAGAGGAGAGGATGAATGGGGAGAGGAGGGGAGGAATGGGGTGAGGAAGGGAGGAATGAGGATCGGTTGGGGAGGAATGGGCAGAAGAGGGGAGGAATGGGGAGAGGAGGGGAAGAATGGGGAGAGGAGGGGAGGAACGGGTGGAGCAGGAGAGGATCGGGGAGAGGAGGAGAGGAACGGGGAGAGGAGGGGAGGAACGTGGAGAGGAGGGGAGGAACGGGGAGAGGATGGGAGAAATGGGGAGAGGAGGGGAGAAATGGGGAGAGGAGGGCAGGATTGGGCAGAGGAGAGGACGAATGAGGAGAGGAGGGGAGGAATGGGTGGAAGAGGGGAAGAATGGGGAGAGGGGAAGAATGGGTTGAGGAAAAGAGGAACGGGAGAGAAGGACAGGAACGGGGAGAGGAAGATTGGAATGTGGAGAGGAAGATAGGATGGGGAATGCGAGAGGAGGGGAGGAATGGGCAGAGGAAGTGAGGAATGGGAAGAGGAGGGGAGGAATGGGGAGAGGAAGGGAGGAATGGGGAGAGGAGGGTTGGAATGTGGAGAGGAGAGGAGGAATGTTGAGACGGGGGGAGGAATGGGGAGAGGAGGGCAGGAGTGGAGAGAGTAGTGGAGGAATGGGGACAGTGGGGAGGAATGGGGAGAGGAGGGGAGGAATGGGGAAAGGAAGGGAGGAATGGGGAGATGGGGAGGAATGGGGAGAGGAAGGGAGGAATGGGGAGAGGAGGGGTGGAATGAGGAGAGGAGGAGAGGAATGGGGAGAGGAGGGGAGGAATAGTGAGAGGAGGGGAGGAATGGGGAGAGGAAGGAAGGAATGGGGTGAGGAGGGGAGGAATGGGGAGAGGAGGGGAGAAATGGGGAGAGGAGGGGAGGAACGGGAAGAAGAGGGGAGGAATGGGGAGAGGGGAGGAATGTGGAGAGGAGAGGGGGAATGGGGAGAGGAGGGGAGGAATGTGCAGAGGAGAGGAGTAACGGGGAGAGGAGGGGAGGAATGGGGAGAGGAAGGGAGGAATGGGGAGAGGAGGGGAGGAACGGAGAGAGGAGGAGAGGAACAGGGTGGGGAAGATAGGAATGGGGAGAGTTTGGGAGGAATTGGGAGAGGAGGTTAGGAATGGGGAGTGGACGGGAGGAATGGGGAGAGTATGGGAGGAATTGGAGAGGAGGGGAGGAATGGGGAGAGGAAGATTGGAATGTGGAGAGGAAGATAGGAATCGGGAGAGGAGGGGAGAAATGGGGAGAGGAAGGAAGGAATGGGGAAAGGAGGGGCGGATTGAGGAGAGGAGGGGAGGAATGGGGAGAGGAGGGGAGGAATGGACATAAAAGAGGAGTAATGGGGAGAGGAGGGGAGGAATGGGGAGAGGAGGGGAGGAATGGGGAGAGGAGGGAAGAAATGCTGAGAGGAGGGGAGAAATGGAGGGAGGAGAGGAGGAATGGAGAGAGGAGGGGATGAATGGGGAGAGGAGGGGAGGAATGGGTTGAGGAAGGGAGGAATGAGGAGAGGAGGGGAGGAATGGGCAGAAGAGGGGAGGAATGGGGAGAGGAGGGGAGGAATGGGGAGAGGAGGGGAGGAATGGGGAGAGGAGGAGATGAATGGGGAGTGGAGGGGAGGAATGGGGAGAGGAGGGGAGGAATTGGGAGAGGAGGGGAGAAATGGGGTGAGGAGGGTAGGAATGGGGAGACGAGGAGATGAACGGGGAGAGGAGGAGAGGAAAGGGGAGAGGAAGATAGGAATGGGGAGAGGAAGATAGGAATGTGGAGAGGAGGGGAGGAATCGCGAGAGGAGGGGAGGAATGGGGAGAGGAAGGAAGGAATGGGGAGAGGAGTGGAGGAATGGGGAGAGGAGAGGAGGAATGGGGAGTGGAGGAGAGGAATGGGGAGAGGAGGGGAGGAATGTGGAGAGGAAGGGAGGAATGAGGAGAGGAGGAGAGGAAAGGGGAGAGGAGGGGAGGAATCGGGAGAGGAGGGGAGGAATCGGGAGAGGAAGGAAGGAATGGGGAGAGGAAGGGAGGGATGGGGAGAGGAAGGAAGGAATGTGGAGAGGAGGGGAGGAATGAGGAGAGGAGGGGAGGAATGGGGAGAGGAGGGGAGGAATGCGGAGAGGAAGGGAGGAATGAGGAGCAGAGGAGTGGAACGTGGAGAGGAGGGGAGGAATGAGGAGAGGAGGGGAGGAATGGGGAGAGGAGGGGAGGAATGGGGAGAGGAGGGGAGGAATGGGGAGAGGAAGGAAGGAATAGGGAGAGGAGGGGAGGAATGGGGAGAGGAGGGGAGGAATGGGGAGAGGAGGGGAGGAATGGGCAAAGGAGAGCAAGAATGGGGAGAGGAGGGGAGGAAAGTGGAGAGGAGGGGAGGAATCGGGAGAGGAGGGGAGGAATGGGGAGAGGAAGGAAGGAATGTAGAGAGTAGGGGAGGAATGAGGAGAGGAGGAGAGGAATGGGGAGAGGAGGGGAGGAATGGGCATTGGAGAGGATGAATGGGGAGAGGAGGGGAGGAATGGGGAGAGGAAGGGAGGAATGAGGAGAGGAGGGGAGGAATGGGCAGAAGAGGGGAGGAATGGGGAGAGGAGGGGAGGAATGGGGTGAGGAGGGGAGGAATGGGGAGAGGAGGGGAGGAATGGGGAGAGGAGGGGAGGAATGGTGAGAGGAGCGGAGGAATAGGGAGAGGAAGGGAGGAATGGGGAGAGGAGGAGAGGAATGGGGAGAGGAGGAGAGGAATGGGGGGAGGAGGGGAGGAACGGGGAGAGGAGGGGAGGAACGGGGAGAGGAGGGGAGGAACGGGAAGAAGAGGGGAGGAATGGGGAGAGGGGAGGAATGTGGAGAGGAGAGGAGGAATGGGGAGAGGAGGGGAGGAATGTGCAGAGGAGAGGAGTAACGGGGAGAGGAGGGGTGGAATGGGGAGAGGAAGGGAGGAATGGGGAGAGGAGGGGAGGAACGGAGAGAGGAGGAGAGGAACAGGGTGGGGAATATAGGAATGGGGAGAGTTTGGGAGGAATTGGGAGAGGAGGTTAGGAATGGGGAGTGGACGGGAGGAATGGGGAGAGGAGGGGTGGAATTGGGAGAGGAGGGGAGGAATGGGGAGAGGAGGGTAGGAATGGGGAGACGAGGAGAGGAACGGGGAGAGGAGAAGAGGAACGGGGAGAGGAGGAGAGGAACGGGGAGAGGAAGATAGGAATGGGGAGAGGAAGATTGGAATGTGGAGTGGAGGCGAGGAATCGGGAGAGGAGGGGAGAAATGGGGAGAGGAAGGAAGGAATGGGGAAAGGAGGGGCGGATTGAGGAGAGGAGGGGAGGAATGGGGAGAGGAGGGGAGGAATGGACATAAAAGAGGAGGAATGGGGAGAGGAGGGGAGGAATGGGGAGAGGAGGGGAGGAATGGGGAGAGGAGGGAAGAAATGGGGAGAGGAGGGGAGAAATGGAGAGAGGAGAGGAGGAATGGGGAGAGGAGGGGGGGTATGGGGAGAGGAAGGGAGGAATGATGGGAGGAGGAGAGGAATGTGGAAAGGAGGGGAGGAATGGGCAGAGGAGAGGATGAATGGGGAGAGGAGGGGAGGAATGGGTTGAGGAAGGGAGGAATGAGGATGGGATGGGGAGGAATGGGCAGAAGAGGGGAGGAATGGGGAGAGGAGGGGAGGTATTGGGAGAGGAGAGGACGAATGGGGAGAGGAGGGGAGGAATGGGGAGAGGAGGGGAAGAATGGGCAGAGGAGGGGAGGAATGGGCAGAGGAGGAGAGGAATGGGGAGAGGAGGGGAGGAACGTGGAGAGGAGGGGAGGAACGGGGAGAGGATGGGAGAAATTGGGAGAGGAGGGGAGAAATGGGGAGAGGAGGGGAGGAATGGGGAGAGGAGGGGAGGAATGGGCAGAGGAGAGGACGAATGAGGAGAGGAGGGGAGGAATGGGGTGAGGAGGGGAGGAACGGGGAGAGGAGGAGAGGAACGGGGAGAGGAGGAGAGGAACGGGGAGAGGAAGATTGGAATGTGGAGAGGAAGATAGGAATGGGGAATGGAGGGGAGGAATGCGGAGAGGAAGAGAGGAATGGCGAGAGGAGGGGAGGAATGGGCAGAGGAAGTGAGGAATGGGGAGAGGAGGGGAGGAATGGGGAGAGGAAGGGAGGAATGGGGAGAGGAGGGTTGGAATGTGGAGAGGAGAGGAGGAATGTTGAGACGGGGGGAGGAATGGGGAGAGGAGGGCAGGAGTGGAGAGAGTCGTGGAGGAATGGGGATAGGGGGGAGGAATGGGGAGAGGAGGGGAGGAATGGGGAAAGGAAGGGAGGAATGGGGAGATGGGGAGGAATGGGGAGAGGAAGGGAGGAATGGGGAGAGGAGGGGTGGAATGAGGAGAGGAGGAGAGGAATGGGGAGAGGAGGGGAGGAATAGGGAGAGGAGGGGAGGAATGGGGAGAGGAAGGAAGGAATGGGGTGAGGAGGGGAGGAATGAGGAGAGGAGGGGAGGAATGGGGAGAGGAGGGGAGGAATGGGGAGAGGAGAGGAGGAATGCGGAGAGGAGGGGAGGAATGGGGAGAGGAGGGGAGGAATGCGGAAAGGAAGGGAGGAATGAGGAGAGGGATGGGGCGAGGAGGGGAGGAATGAGGAGAGGAGGAGAGGAAGCGGGAGAGGAGGGGAGGAATGGCGAGAGGAGGGGAGGAATGGGGAGAGAGAGGAAGGACTGGGGAGAGAATGGGGAGTAATGGGGAGAGGGGGAAGGAATGGGGAGAGGAGGCGAGGAATGGGGAGAGGAGCAGAGGAACGTGGAGAGGAGGAGAGGAACGGGGAGAGGAAGATAGGAATGGGGAGAGGAAGATAGGAATGGGGAGAGGACGATAGGAATGGGGAGAGGAGGGGAGGAATGGGGAGAGGAAGGAAGGAATAGGGAGAGGAGGGGAGGAATGAGGAGGGGAGGGGATGAATGGGGAGAGGAGGGGAGGAATGGGGTGAGGAAGGGAGGAATGAGGATGGGATGGGGAGGAATGGGCAGAAGAGGGGAGGAATGGGGAGAGGAGGGGAGGAATGGGGAGAGGAGAGGAGATGACGAATGGGGAGAGGAGGGGAGGAATGGGGAGAGGAGGGGAAGAATGGGCAGAGGAGGGGAAGAATGAGCAGAGGAGGGGAGGAATGGGGAGAGGAGGAGAGGAATGGTGAGAGGAGGAGAGGAATGGTGAGAGCAGGGGAGGAATGGTGAGAGATGGGGAGGAATGGGGACAGGAGGGCAGGAACGTGGAGAGGAGGAGAGGAACGGGTGCAGCAGGAGAGGATCGGGAAGAGTAGGGGAGGAACGTGGAGAGGAGGGGAGGTACGGGGAGAGGATGGAAGGAACGGGGAGAGGAGGAGAGGAATGGGGAGAGGAGGGGAGGAATGGGGAGAGGAGGGGAGGAATGGGGAGAGCAGAGGAGGAATGGCGAGAGGAGAGGAGGAATTGTGAGAGGAGGGGAGGAATGGGGAGAGGAGGGGAGGAATGTGGAGAGGAAGGGAGGAATGAGGAGAGGAGGAGAGGAATGAGGAGAGGAGGAGAGGAATGGGGAGAGGTGGGGAGGAATGGGGAGAGGAGGGGAGGCATCGGGAGAGGAGAGGAGGAATGGCGAGAGGATAGGAGGAATGGCGAGAGGAGAGGAGGAATTGTGAGAGGAGGGGAGGAATGGGCAGAGGAGGGGAGGAATGTGGAGAGGAAGGGAGGAATGAGGAGAGGGATGGGGCGAGGAGGGGAGGAATGAGGAGAGGAGGAGAGGAAGCGGGAGAGGAGGGGAGGAATGAGGAGAGGAGGGGAGGAATGGGGAGAGGAAGGAAGGACTGAGGAGAGAATGGGGAGCAATGGGGAGAGGAGGGAAGTAATGGGGAGAGGAAGGTATGAATGAGGAGAGGATGGAAGGAACGGGGAGAGGAGGAGAGGAATGGGGAGAGGAGGGGAGGAATGGGGAGAGGAGGGGAGGAATGGGGAGAGCAGGGGAGGAATGGGGAGAGGAGAGGAGGAATGGGGAGAGGAGGGGAGGAATGGGGAGAGGAGGGGAGGAATGTAGAGAGGAAGGGAGGAATGAGGAGAGGAGGAGAGGAATGGGGAGAGGAGGAGAGGAATGGGGAGAGGAGGAGAGGAATGGGCAGAGGAGGGGTGGAATGGGGAGAGGAGGGGAGGAATGGGGAGAGGAGGGAGGAATGGGTAGTGGAGGGATGGAATGGGGAGAGGAGGGGAGGAATGGGGAGAGGATGCGAGGAATGGGGAGAGGGGGGGAGGAATGGGGAGAGGAGGGGAGGAATGTGGAGAGGAGGGGAGGAATTTGGAGAGGAGGAGAGGAACGGGGAGAGGAAGAGTGTCGCGCGGAGAGGAGGAGAGGAACGGGGAGAGCAGGGGAGGAACGGGGAGAGGAAGATAGGAACGGGGAGAGGAGGGGAGGAACGGGGAGAGGAGGGGAGGAACGGGGAGAGGAGGGGAGGAATGCGGAGAGGAGGGGAGGAATGGGGCGTGGAAGGGTGGAATGGGCAGAGGAGGGGAGGAATGGAGAGAGGAAGAGTGGAATGGGGAGAGGAGGGGAGGAATGGGGAGAGGAGGGGAGGAATGGGGAGAGAAGAGGAGGAATGGCGAGAGGAAAGGAGGAATTGTGAGAGGAGGGGAGGAATGGGGAGAGGAGGGAAGGAATGTGCAGAGGAAGGGAGGAATGAGGAGAGGAGGAGAGGAATGAGGAGAGGAGGAGAGGAATGGGGAGAGGTGGGGAGGAATGGGGAGAGGAGGGGAGGCATCGGAGAGGAGAGGAGGAATGGCGAGAGGATAGGAGGAATGGCGAGAGGAGAGGAGGAATTGTGAGAGGAGGGGAGGAATGGGCAGAGGAGGGGAGGAATGTGGAGAGGAAGGGAGGAATGAGGAGAGGAGGAGAGGAATGGGGAGAGGAGTGGATGAAATGGCAGAGGAGGGGTGGAATGGGGAGAGGAGGGAGGAATGGGGAGAGGTGGGGAGGAATTGGGAGAGGAGGGGAGGAATCGGGAGAGGAGGGGAGGAATGAGGAGAGGAAGGAAGGAATCGGGAGAGGAGGGAAGAAATGGGGAGAGGAGGGGAGGAATGGGGAGTGA
>NW_027138874.1:0-31813 GCF_035084215.1 Heptranchias perlo | reverse complement strand
TCCATTTTTATTCTTATGATGATTTTTTTAGCAAGATTTTACAACTGAGTGGCTTGCTAGGCCATTTCAGAGGGCAATTAAGAATCAACCATATTGCTGTGGGTCTCCTCACTGCAACACAGGTACGGTGTACAGTTAAACTGTCCCCTCACAGAGGACTGTGCACCGCCACTGTCCTTTCTGTGAGCACACAGTCTAACTGTGCACTGTACCAGCGCTGCAGTGAGGTGATCGAGTTCCCGTACAATTGCTTAGTTTACATTCCTTTGGAACTAGTGAGCCACTTTAATCTGACCTAAACGGCTCACAAAATTGATTCATAGAATGGTTATGACACAGAAGGAGGCCATTCGGCCTATCAAGTCTGTGCCGGCTCGCTGCAAGAGCAATCCAGCTAGTCCCACATCCCCGTCCTTTCTCTATAGCTCTGCAAATTTTTCCCTTCAGGTACCTATCTAATTCCTCTTTGAAAGCCACAATTGACCCTGCTTCCACCATCCCCTCGGGCAGTGCATTCCAGATCATAACCACTCAGTGCATAAAAAAAGTTTTTCCTCATGTCGCCTTTGGTTCTTTAACCAATCACCTTAAACCTGAGTCCTCTGGCTCAGGACCCTTCCGCCAATGGGAACAGTTTGTCTTTATTTGCCTGTCTGGACCCTTCATGAACATCTCTATCAAATCTCCTCTCAACCTTCTCTGCTCTAAGGAGAACAACCCCAGCTTCTCCAGTCTATCCACATAACTAAAGTCCCTCATCCTTGGAATCATTCTAGTAAATCTCTTCTGCACCCTCTCTAAGGCCTTCACCTCTTTCTTAAAGGTGCCCAGAACTGGACACAATACTCCAATTATGGCCGAACCAGTGTTTTATAAAGGTTTTTCATAACTCCTTGCTTTTGTACTCTATGCCTCTATTTATAAAGCCCAGGATCCCGTATACTTAACCGCTTTCTCAACCTGTCCTGCCACCTTCGATGACC
Organism: Heptranchias perlo; assembly: GCF_035084215.1. Taxonomy (NCBI): domain Eukaryota; kingdom Metazoa; phylum Chordata; class Chondrichthyes; order Hexanchiformes; family Hexanchidae; genus Heptranchias; species Heptranchias perlo. The sequence continues at coordinate 30,830 of NW_027138874.1, read as the reverse complement.
TATGTACATATCCCCCCAGATCTCTCTGTTCCTGCACCCCCTTAGTGTTGTGCCCTCTAGTTTATATTGCCTCTTCTTGTTCTTCCTACCAAAATGTATCACCTCACACTTCTCAGCATTAAATTTCATCTGCCACGTGTCCACCTGTTCCACCAGCCTGTCTATATCCTCTTGAAGTCTATCACTATCCTCCTCACTGTTCACTATACTTCCAAATTTTGTCATCTGCAAATTTTGAAATTGTGCCCTGTACACCCAAGTCCAAGTCATTAATATATATCAAAAAAATCATTGGTCCCAGCACTGACCCCTGGGGAACACCACTGTACACCTCCCTCCAGTCCGAGAAACAACCATACACCACTACTCTCTTTTTCCTGTCCCTTAGCCAATTTTGTATCCATGCTGCCACTGCCCCTTTTATTCTGTGAGCTTCAATTTTAGCAACAAACCTATTATGTGGCACTTTATCAAACACCTTTTGAAAGTCCATATACACAACATCAACTGCATTGCCCTCATCGACCCTCTCTGTTACCTCGTCAAAAAACTGTATCAAATTAGTTAAACACGATTTGCCTTTAACAAATCCGTGTTGGCTTTCCCTTATTAATCCACATTCGTCCAAGTGACTATTAATTTTGTCCCGGATTATTGTTTCTAAAAGTTTCCCCACCACCGAGGTTAAACTGACTGGCCTGTAGTTGCTGGGTTTAACCTTAGACCCTTTTTTGAACAAGGGTGTAACATTTGCAATTCTCCTGTCCTCTGGCACCGCCCCTGAGTCCATGATGAAATCTAGCGGTCTGGTCAGGTGAGTCAATTTATTCCAAGGGATTAGAGTGAGGTGCTTTAAGCGTTCTTTCTGCCTTATCTGATCACATCCGGAGATTTCGAAGCTTCTGACAACTAACAGGTATTAAAGAGGATCAGTTTTTCAAGGAGCACATCACTCCATCATAAAACCAGATTTAGAGCCACGTCCAAGTGTTGAATAACTAAGTACATCGCACCCACTGGTTCATCAGTCACTCACCAGATTCAAGCTTTCCTCCCATGAAACGCTCATTTGCATCGCTGCCTGTACTCCCCTGTTTACAAAACAAACCTGGAATCAACACACAGAGCAGAGACAACGAATGGTGCTTTGTTCCCCGCCCCTCCTGTACATTTAAACTGTATATAATACAAGAGGCAGCAATAACCAGGGAAAGATTCAACATAAGATCAGCAGTTTGAAAATACAGAACAGAGCAAGAGAAGTGAGTAAGAGCAGAGGGCTGATCCTGGAGATCAAGCAATGGGTGACATTAGTGAAACATCCTTCCCCTTTAAGCAGCAGATGCTCTAATTGACTAAAATCTTTTGGAAAATACACAGACTAGTTAGAATGTCCAGAGGTGAACACAACAGTTGCTAACTAAGCAGTGGTACCCCGATTGTGACTATAATGTGAAGTAAATGTGATACTTGCTCCAATCTTACCTCTCGTGAGCCGTCTCTCTGTTCATTAGATCCATTCCTTCTTCCTATTTACAAAAAAATCCAAGAATTGTCACAGGAATTTGATTCTATTTTGATATATTTGCTGCCACAGAGATAATAACAGAACCGACCAGGGCAGGAACTTGACCGTGCTCTATGTAATAGGGTAGCCCTCTTGTACAGAAGATCCTGCAGCTTATGATACAAGTTTGAGACCTGCCTATCGCTTTTCAGGCTCCACAATGTCACATGAGCAATTTTCACAAATCGCGAGTCAGTCCTGCTGGTTTATTCCAACCTCCAATTCCTTCAAAATCTGTGCAACAGCAATTAGTCCCTAACTGAACTCAGGAAGGCACAGCAATTGAACTTTGTCGCCTTGAAGGGAGGTGGCAGATTATACACAGCTGCACTTCAAGAGCAGAGTAATACACGGTGTATAACATGGTGTAACACCGCTGTACTTATAATGGAACAGATCCCATCACTGACCACCAGCAATGCCACGGGAGATCGACTCTTTTATATCAATTGGGCTCATTGAGAACTGCAGTCTCAACAAGAAACTTATTCCGTGATACCAGTGAGAGGCAGATCAAAGCCAGGAGACTATAACCTTTCCTCTGCATTTAGTTCTGGTCTTGCCTCCTACAAGATAATCTCATGTTGGTGGGAACATTTTAAACGATGAAGTGCTGTCTAATGTCAAAGTTGGAAGAGAGAAATATCAAAAATTTAGAAACCAAGTAGTGCACAACATAGAAGGAGGCCATTCGGCCCATTGTGTCTGTACTAGGTCTTTGCTAGAGTAATCCATTACTAATCATTCAGCCTTAATTGGGCAATCCGTATTGTTAATAATTATTGCTCATTGACTCCAGGACGATACAGTAATAGCTCCTCCAGACAGACTCTCGAGGGCAACTAGGGATGGGCAATAAATGCCGGCCTTGCCAGCGACGCCCACATCCCGTGAACGAATAAAAATTTTTTTAAAAACTCTCCGTTAGCAAGATAGCTTTCCCAGGACTTGCACTGAGTTGAGGGAGTACAACACACCTCCCTCCCCATGTCATCCTTGATCTAATTCCCAGGCCTGAGACAGTAGGCCACACACAGGCAATTTATACAAGCCTTCTAACGCTGTCATAATTTACTTCTACTTTAAAACACTCAAAGTTCGATGTTCTACTGTCTTCAGTTAAAGCCGCAAGGCTATTTTGTCCCAGATGAACGAGATGTGTTACAGGTCAGTGCGCCTGTACAAAATAAAAACATACATAAAATCAGGTAATCTACTTCTGAGGGTGTGATTTATTGGATCTAATACACACACCATCCCAACTTGGAAATATATCGCCGTTCCTTCATCATCGCTGGGTCAAAATCCTGGAACTCCCTTCCCAACAGCGCTGTGGGAGAACCTTCACCACACGGACTGCAGTGGTTCAAGGCGGCGGCTCACCACCTTCTCAAGGGCAATTAGGGATGGGCAATAAATGCTGGCCTCGCCAGCGACGCCCACATCCCATGAACGAATAAAAAAAAAACAGCATGTGCTGCACACTGATGGGTATTTAACTTTTGGTCTGTAAATTAATTTAACATTTTGGGTGTCTCTTACATATCAGAGCTTGATAGCAAATAGTTTACTAAACAAAAAATCATCAGCAATAGAAGACTGCGATATACCAAGAACAACTCCGAAACCAGACGTAACAGCGTGTAACTGAACACTTACTCCCTGAACTGAAACTTTCCTGTGATCTCTTGCTTCCAACTGCAGTAAAGACATTCATCTGCTTTCAAACCTCTCACATACTTTACCTGTTTGATCTGATGTAACCTGCTGCTGGGGATACGAACCGGTGATGAGGGGACTATCTGGAAAACAAAAGTAAGACAAACATTAACAAGTGCAAACTCCTCATTACAAATCTTATAGAATACTTTAAAATGTCATTGTTTTTTTTTAAAGATTATATTTTTGGGTGAATTTTTGTGATTACCAAGGTGAGGGACTTCAACACCGGGGAACGGAACACTTTCTGTTGAGGTACCCAGTGCTATGCCAAACAGTCTCCAGGTTGGATACAGCATGTAGATGTGCAGCACAGGTGAGACCAGAGGGAGAATTAAGTGGATTGAGATACCAAGGGGCGACCCTGACCTCTTCGATAGTCCAGTGCAATCTCCAATTCTACTAAAGCAAGTGGTTTCAATCGTCACTTGATTTTTTGCATAAAAGGGAGAGAGCACTAACTTTCTTTTCTCTGCCTGACTTAGCTAAACTAGTAAATGCCCTGGGGCTCACTGGCTTGGCCATGGTGAATTAATTGATGTCAGCAAATGGACTCAACATCAAGTTTAACTGGCTCACAAATCATAAAAACATAGAAAATAGGAGCAAGAGTAGGCCATTCGGCCCTTCGGGCCTGCTCCGCCATTCAAAATGATCATGGCTGATCGTCTAACTCAGTACCCTGTTCCCGCTTTTTCCCCACATCCCTTGATCCCTTTAGCATTAAGAAATATATCTATCTCCTTCTTGAATACATCTAATGACTTGGCCTCCACTGCCTTCTGTGGTGGAGAATTCCACAGGTTCACCACCCTCTGAGTGAAGAAATTTCTCCTCATCTCGGTTCTAAATAGCATACCCCGTATCCTGAGACTGTGACCCCTGGTTCTAGACTCCGCAGCCATCGGGAACATCCTCCCTGCATCTAGTCTGTCTAGTCCTGTTAGAATTTTGTATGTTTCGATGAGATCACCTCTCGTTCTTCTAAACTCCAGTGAATATAGGCCTAGTCGACCCAATCTCTCCTCATACGTCAGTCCTGCCATCCCAGGAATCAGTCTGGTAAACCTTCCTTGCACTCCCTCCATGGCAAGGGCATCCTTCCTCAGATAAGGAGACCAAAACTGCACACAATACTCCAGATGTGGTCTCACCAAGGCCCTGTACAACTGCAGTAAGACATCCCTGCTCAAATCCTCTTGCAATGAAGGCCAACATACCATTCGCCTTCCTAACTGCTTGCTGCACCTGAATGCTCGCTTTCAGTGACTGGTGTACAAGGACACCCAGGTCTCGTTGCACCTCCCCTTTTCCCAATCTATCAGCATTCAGATAATAATCTGTCTTTCTGTTTTTACAACCAAAGTGGATAACCTCACATTTATCCACGTTATACTGCATCTGCCATGTTCTTGCCCACTCACCCAACTTGTCTAAATCATATTGGAGCCTCTCTGCATCCTCCTCACAACTCACATTCCACCCCAGCTTTGTGTCGTCTGCAAACTTGGAAATGTTACATTCAGTTGCCTCATCCAAATCATTGATATATATTGTGAATAGCTGAGGCCCAAGCACTGATCCCTGCAATACCCTACTAGTCACTGCCTGCCACCCGGAAAAAGACCCGTTTATTCCTACTCTCTTTTTCCTCTCTGTCAACCAATTCTCAATCCATGCCAGTATATTCCCCCCAATCCCATGTGCTTTAATTTTGCACACTAACCTCTTGTGTGGGACCTTATCAAAAGCCTTCTGAAAATCCAAATACACCACATCCACTGGTTCTCCCCTATCTATTCTACTAGTTACATCCTCAAAAAACTCCAGTAGATTTGTTAAGCATGATTTCCCTTTCATAAACCCTTGCTGACTTTGTCCAATCCCGTTAATGCCTTCCAAGTGTTCTGTTATCACATCTTTTATAATAGACTCTAGCATTTTCCCCACTACTGATGTTAGGCTAACTGGTCTGTAATTCCCTGTTTTTTCTCTCCCTCCTTTTTTAAATAGTGGGGTTACATTTGCCGCCCTCTAATCTGTAGGAACTGTTCCAGAGTCTATAGAATTTTGGAAGATGATTACCAATGCATCCATTATTTCCAGGGCCACTTCCTTTAGTACTCTGGGATGTAGATTATCAGGCCCTGGGGATTTGTCAGCCTTTAGCCCCATTAATAGCACTATTTTTTTTATTAATACTGGTTTCCTTCAGTTCCTCCCTCTCACTAGACCCTTGGTTCCCTAACATTTCTGGCAGGTTATTTGTGTCCTCTTTTGTGAAGACAGAACCAAAGTATGTGTTTAATTGTTCTGCCATTTCTTTGTTCCCCATTATAATTTCCCCCATTTCTGACTGCAAGGGACCTACATTTGTCTTCACTAATCTTTTTCTCTTAATATATTTATAGAAGCTTTTACAGTCAGTTTTTACGTTCCCTGCTAGTTTACTCTCATACTCTGTTTTTCCCTCTTAATCAATCTCTTTGTCCTCCTTTGCTGAATTCTGAACTGCTCCCAATCCTCAAGTTTGCTGCTTTTTCTGGCAATTTTATATGTCTCCTCTTTGGATCGAATACTATCCCTAATTTCTTTTGTAAGCCACGGTTGAGCCACCTTTCCTGTTTTATTTTTGCGCCAGACAGGAATGAATAATTGTTGTAATTCCTGCACACGTTCTTTAAATATTAGCCATTGCCTATCCACCATCATCCCTTTTAGTAAAGTTCCCCAATCTATCATAGCCAACTCGCACCTCATACTTTCATAAATTCCTTCATTTAGATTCAGGACCCTAGTTTCGGATTCAACTACTTCACTCTCCATCTTAATGAGGAATTCTATCATATTATGGTCGCTCTTCCCTAAGGGACCCCGCACAACAAGATTGTTAATTAATCCTTTCTCATTGCACAATACCCAGTCTAGGATCGCCTGTTCTCTAGTTGGTTCCTCAACGTATTGGTCTAGAAATCCATCACGTACACACTCCAGGAATTCCTCCCCCACAGTATTATTGCTAATTTGGTTTGACCAATCTATATGTAAATTAAAGTCTCCCATGATTATAGTTGTACCCTTCTTGCATGAGTCTCTAATTTCCTGTTTAATGCCCTCCCCTACATCTCCACTACTGTTTGGGGGCCTATAGACAAATCCCAATGTTTTCTGCCCCTTGGTGTTTCTTAGCTCCACCCATACAGATTCCACATTTTGATTTTCCAAGCCAATATCCTTCCTCACTATTGCATTGATTTCCTCCTTTACTAACAACGCTACCCCACCTCCTTTCCCTTTTTGCCTGTCCTTCCTAAATATTGAATACCCCTGGATGTTCAGTTCCCATCCTTGGTCACCCTGCAGCCATGTCTCCGTAATCGCAAGTATATCATAACCGTTAATATCTATCTGCGCTGTTAATTCATCTACCTTATTACGAATGCTCCGCGCATTAAGACACAATGCCTTTAGACTTGTCTTTTTAAGATTGCTAGTCATCTTAGTTTTATTTTGCACTATGGCCCTATTTGTTTTTCGTCCTTGTTTTCTCTGCCTTCCACTATTGCTTCTTCCCTTTCTGTCTTTTGTTTCTATCCTTGTTTCCTCCTCCTCTGTCTCCCTGCTCAGGTTCCCATCCCTCTGCCATTCTAGTTTAAACCTTCCCCAACAGCACTAGCAAATATTATTAGCTTTAATCCCAATTAGAGATACGCGAACCCTTAACACCGTGAAATGATAAATATTGTGCACTACGACAGGAAGTAAAGCAGTCAAATGAAGTGGCTGCAGAATGCATGGGATAGGTTGTCTTTACCTGACTCTGTCGGTTCATGACCGTTGCGCTGTTCCTCCGATTACGCAGTGCATCTGGTTGAAAAACCTGAGAGGTGTCACTAAAAAAAAAACAGCAAGACAGAAATCATCTGAGAGCGATTCCCTTTATCGTCAGATATCAACCGTCCAACCCTCCGAACAGGCCCATATTTCAGGGCTTTGTAACCATTTTTCAACAGAAAAGAATTTGGAGAAGATTTACATTTAAATGTTGGGTTTTTAAAGCACTGAGACAACAGGTGGTTAAAATGCTAATCAATTACTTATTGAAATTGTTTCCCCAAAGACTAAAATTGATAATGAATTAGTCGATAATCACCTCAGACCCAACACATCCAACAGATAAAGTCATCATCAAACTTTATAGAGCTCTAGTCGACCCATATCTTGAGCACTGTGTCCAGTTCTGGTCAGACCCACCTTGAGCACTGTGTCCAGTTCTGGTCAGACCCACCTTGAGCACTGTGTCCAGTTCTGGTCAGACCCACCTTGAGCACTGTGTCCAGTTCTATCCAGTGTCCTAAATATCATTGAATATATTCAAGGCTGAGATCGATAGATTTTTGGACTCTCAGGGAATCAAGGGATATGGGGATCAGGCGGGAAAGTGGAGTTGAGGTCGAAGATCAGCCATGATCTTATTGAATGGCGGAGCAGGCTCGAGGGGCCGTATGGCCTACTCCTGCTCCTATTTCTTACATTTTTATGTTCTGGTCACTGAGACACAAGGGAGATATTCAAGCACTGGAGGCAGAGCAGAGAGGAGCCACGAGACTGATCTCTAGTTTCAAGGGTCTGAGTTATGAGGAAACACTAAAGAAACTTGGGCTTTGCAGCTTGGAAAGGAGGCATCTGAGAGGTGTTATCATAGAGCAATATGAGTCATAGAGTCATAGAGTCATAGAGTTATACAGCACGGATAGAGGCCCTTCGGCCCATCGTGTCCGCGCCGGCCATCAGCCCTGTCTACTCTAATCCCATATTCCAGCATTTGGTCCGTAGCCTTGTATGCTATGGCATTTCAAGTGCTCATCCAAATGCTTCTTGAATGTTGTGAGGGTTCCTGCCTCCACAACCCTTTCAGGCAGTGAGTTCCAGACTCCAACCACCCTCTGGGTGAAAAAGTTCTTTCTCAAATCCCCTCTAAACCTCCCGCCTTTTACCTTGAATCTATGTCCCCTTGTTATCGAACCCTCAACGATGGGAAAAAGCTCCTTAGTATCCATCCTATCTGTGCCCCTCATAATTTTGTACACCTCAATCATGTCCCCCCTCAGCCTCCTCTGCTCCAAGGAAAACAAACCCAATCTTCCCAGTCTCTCTTCATAGCTGAAGCGCTCCAGCCCTGGTAACATCCTGGTGAATCTCCTCTGCACCCTCTCCAAAGCGATCACATCCTTCCTGTAGTGTGGCGACCAGAACTGCACACAGTATTCCAGCTGTGGCCTAACCAGTGTTTTATACAGCTCCATCATAACCTCCTTGCTCTTATATTCTATGCCTCGGCTAATAAAGGCAAGTATCCCATATGCCTTCTTTACCACCTTATCTACCTGTTCCGCCGCCTTCAGGGATCTGTGAACTTGCACACCAAGATCCCTCTGACCCTCTGTCTTGCCTAGGGTCCTCCCATTCATTGTGTATTCCCTTGCCTTGTTAGTCCCTCCAAAGTGCATCACCTCGCACTTTTCCGGGTTAAATTCCATTTGCCACTGTTCCGCCCATCTGACCAACCCATCTATATCGTCCTGCAGACTGAGGCTATCCTCCTCGCTATTTACCACCCTACCAATTTTTGTATCATCAGCGAACTTACTGATCATACCTTTTACATTCATATCCAAGTCATTAATGTAGACCACAAACAGCAAGGGACCCAGCACCGATCCCTGTGGTACCCCACTGGCCACAGGCTTCCAGTCACAAAAACAACCTTCGACCATCACCCTCTGCCTTCTGCCACTAAGCCAGTTTTGTATCCAAAGTGCCAAGGCACCCTGGATTCCATGGGCTCGTACCTTCTTGACCAGTCTCCTGTGGGGGACTTTATCGAAGGCCTTACTGAAATCCATGTATACCACATCCACTGCGTTACCCTCATCCACACGCCTAGTCACCCCCTCAAAAAATTCAATCAAATTAGTCAGACATGATCTTCCCTTGATAAAGCCATGTTGACTATCCCTGATTAATCCTTGCTTCTCCAAGTGGAGACTAATTTTGTCCTTCAGAATTTTTTCCAATAATTTTCCTACCACTGATGTTAGGCTCACTGGCCTGTAGTTCCCCGGTTTTTCCCTACTCCCCTTCTTGAATAAGTGAATAATGTGGAAAAGGTAAATTACTTCAAATTAAATTACAAGAGTAGGAAAAGAGGCCATGTTCAAACTAGTAAAGGCAAATTTAGGATTGAAATTAGGAACTTCTTCCTCACTCAAAGGCAATGCCTGTCATGGACTCCTAGCTATAGTGGGAGCCCAGTTATATTGCCTGGTCTACTGGCCCAGTTATATTGCCTGGTCTACTGGCCCAGTTATATTGCCTGGTCTACTGGCCCAGATATATTGCCTGGTCTACTGGCCCAGATATATTGCCTGGTCTACTGGCCCAGATATATTGCCTGGTCTACTGGCCCAGATATATTGCCTGGTCTACTGGCCCAGATATATTGCCTGGTCTACTGGCCCAGATATATTGCCTGGTCTACTGGCCCAGATATATTGCCTGGTCTACTGGCCCAGATATATTGCCTGGTCTACTGGCCCAGTTATATTGCCTGGTCTACTGGCCCAGTTATATTGCCTGGTCTACTGGCCCAGTTATATTGCCTGGTCTACTGGCCCAGTTATATTGCCTGGTACTAAATATTTCTGGATACAAGGTGTTCAGGAAAGATAGGGAAGGAAAGAAAGGTGGTGGTGGGGGGGGGGGGGGGGGGGCGATGGCAGCATTGATTAAGGAGAATAGTGCAGTGCTGGAGAGGATGTCCTGGAGGGGTCAAGGACAGAATCTATTTGGTTAAAGTTAAGAAACAATAGAGGTGCCATTACACTACTGGATGTATTCTATAGGCCACCAACGAGTGGGAAGGAGATAGAGGAGCAAATTTGCAGGGAAATTACAGAGAGGTGCAAAAGCTATAGAGTAGTGATAATGGGGAATTCAACTATTCTAATATAGTCTGGGATAATAATAAGGGGTAAAGAGAGGGAGGAATTTTTGAAGTGGGTTGAGAAGAACTTTCTTGATTATTCTGCTTCTGGCCCAACAAGGATGACAAGTGATAGAGAGTGAGATGAAGCAGAAAAAAGGGGCATATGACAGATGTCAGGTTGGTAACATAAGTGAGAACCAGGCAAAATATAGAAAGTTCAGAGGGGAAGTGAAAAAGGAAGGAGCGAGTTGGCTAAGGTAGATTGGAAAATTAGATTAAAGGATATGACGGTTGATAAGCAATGGCAAACATTTCAATATTCTCAATAAATATACATTGCATTGAGAAATAAAAACTCCATGGAGAAAGTGATCCACCTGAGGCTAACTAAAGAAGTATTAGATTAGATTCAAGATAGTATTAGATTAAAAGAAGAGGCCTATAATGTTGTGAAAAAGAGTAATAAGCCTGAGGATTGGGAGAGTTTTAGAAACCAGCAAAGGATGACCAAAAAATTGATCAAAAGGGAGAAAATAGAAAATGAAAGTAAACAAGCAGGAAATATAAAAACGGATTGTAAGAGCTTCTACAAGTATGTAAAAAGGGAGAGAGTAGCAAAAGTAAACGTTGGTCCCTAGAGGCTGAGACAGGAGAAATTATAATGGGGGATTAGAAAATGGCAGATTCGTTAATCAAATATTTTGTATCTGTCTTCACAGTAGAAGACACAAAAAGCATACCAGAAATAGTGGGGAACTGAGGGGTAAATGAGAGTGAGGAACTTAAAGTAATTAATATCAGTAGAGAAAAAGTACTTGAGAAACTAATGGGACTAAAAGCCGACAAATCCCCTGGACCTGATAGCCTACATCTGAGGGTTCTAAAAGAGGTGGCTGCAGAGATAGTGGATGCATTGGTTGTGATCTTCCAAAATTCCCTAGATTCTAGAACGGTCCCAGCAGATTGGAAGGTAGCAAATGTAACCCTGCTATTCAAGAAAGGAGGGAGAGAGAAAACAGGGAACTACAGGCCAGTTAGCCTGACATCAGTCGTCGGGAAAATGCTGGAAACCATTATTAAGGAAGTGGTAACAGGACACTTAGAAAATCATAATATGATTAGACAGAATCAACATGGTTTTATGAAAGGGAAATCGTGTTTGACAAATTTATTAGAGTTTTTTGAGGATGTAACTAGCAGGGTAGATAAAGGGGGAACCAGTGGATGTAGTATATTTGGATTTTCAAAAGGCATTCAATAAGGTACCACATAAAAGGTTGTTACACAAGGGCTCATGGAGTTGGGGGTAATATATTAGCATGGATAGAGGATTGGTTAACGAACAGAAAAGAGAGTAGGGATAAACGGGTCATTTTCAGGTTGGCAGGCTGTAACTAGTGGGGTGCCGCAAGGATCAGTGCTTGGGCCTCAGCTATTTACAATCTATATTAATGACTTAGATGAAGGGACCGAGCGTAATGTATCCAAATTTGCTGACGATACAAAGCTAGGTGGGAAAGTAAGCTGTGAGGAGGACACAAAGAGTCTGCAAAGGGATATAGACAGGTTAAGTGAGTGGCCAAAAAGGTGGCAGATGGAGTATAATGTGGGGAAATTAGGGGTTACGGGGAGCGGCAGGAAATTGGACATGAATTTAGATTTGAGGTTAGGATCAGATCAGCCATAATCTTATTAAATGGCGGAGCAGGCTCGAAGGGCCGATTGGCCTACTCCTGTTCCTATTTCTTATGTTCTTATGAAATGTGAGGTTATTCACTTTGGCAGGAAGAATAGAAAAACAGAATATTTTTTAATAGGTGAGAAACTATTAAATGTTGGTGTTCAGAGAGATTTGGGTGTCCTCCTACAAGAAACACAAAATGTTAGCATGCAGGTACAGCAAGCAATTAGCAAAGCAAATGGCATGTTGTCCTTTATTGCAAGGGGGTTGGAGTACAAGAGTAAGGAAGTCTTGCTACAATTGTACAGGGCTTTGATGAGACATCACCTGGAGTACTACGTACAGTTTTAGTCTCCTTATCTAAGGAAGGATATACTTGCCTTAGAGGCAGTGCAACGAAGGTTCACTAGATTAATTCCTGGGATGAGAGGGTTGTCCTGTGAGGAGACGTTGAGTAGAATGGGCCTATACTCTCTGGAGTTTAGAAGAATGAGAGGTGATCTCATTGAAACATACAAGATTCTGAGAGGGCTTGACAGGGTAGATGCTGAGATTCTGTTTCCCTTGGCTGGAGAGTCTAGAACTAAGGGGGCATAGTCTCAGGATAAGGGGTCGGCCATTTGGACACTAGGGGGATCAAGGGATATGGGGAACGGGCAGGAAAGTGGAGTTGAGGTTGAAGATCAGCCATGATCTGATTGATGCTAGAGTCTATCATAAAGGATGTGATAACAGAACACTTGGAAGGCATTAACAGGATTGGACAAAATCAGCATAAGTTTTTTTCTTCGTTCATGGGATGTGGGCGTCGCTGGCGAGGCCAGCATTTATTGCCCATCCCTAATTGCCCTTGAGAAGGTGGTGGTGAGCCGCCTTCTTGAACCGCAGCAGTCCGCGTGGTGATGGTTCTCTCACAGTGCTGATAGGAAGGGAGTTCCAGGATTTTGACCCAGCGATGATGAAGGAACGGCAATATATATTTCCAAGTCGGGATGGTGTGTGACTTGGAGGGGAATGTGCAGGTGGTGTTGTTCCCATGTGCCTGCTGCCCTTGTCCTTCTAGGTGGTAGAGGTCGCGGGTTTGGGAGGTGCTGTCGAAGAAGCCTTGGCAAGTTGCTGCAGTGCATCCTGTGGATGGTACGCATGGTTTATGAAAGGGAAATCATGCTTACCAAATCTACTGGAGTTTTTTTTGAGGATGTAACTAGTAGAATAGATAGGGGAGAACCAGTGGATGTGGTGTATTTGGATTTTCAGAAGGCTTTTGATAAGGTCCCACACAAGAGGTTAGTGTGCAAAATTAAAGCACATGGGATTGGGGGGGAATATACTGGCATGGATTGAGAATTGGTTGACAGACAGGAAATAGAGAGTAGGAATAAACGGGTCTTTTTCCGGGTGGCAGGCAGTGACTAGTGGGGTACCGCAGGGATCAGTGCTTGGGCCCCAGCTATTCACAATATATATCAATGATTTAGATGAGGGAACTAAATGTAACATTTCCAAGTTTGCAGACGACACAAAGCTGGGGTGGAATGTGAGCTGTGAGGAGGATGCAAAGAGGCTCCAATGTGATTTAGACAAGTTGGGTGAGTGGGCTAGAACATGGCAGATGCAGTATAACGTGGATAAATGTGAGGTTATCCACTTTGGTTGTAAAAACAGGAAGACAGATTATTATCTGAATGGTGATAGATTGGGAAAAGGGGAGGTGCAACGAGAGGCCAAGTCATTAAGAACATAAGAACATAAGAAATTGGAGCAGGAGTAGGCCAATCGGCCCCTCGAGCCTGCTCCGCCATTCAATAAGATCATGGCTGATCTGATCCCAACCACAAATCTAAAGAACACAAGAAGTCGGAGCAGGACCCGGCCACATAGCCCCTGGGCCCTCTCCGCCACCCACAGGGCATTGACCGATCCGAACTCAGCTTCATGTCCAATTTCCTGCCCGCTCCCCATAACCCCTAATTCCCTTTACTTCTAGGAAACTGTCTATTTCTGTTTTAAATTTATCTAATGATGTAGCTTCCACAGCTTCCTGGGGCAGCAAATTCCACAGACCTACCACCCTCTGAGTGAAGAAGTTTCTCCTCATCTCAGTTTTGAAAGAGCAGCCCCTTATTCTAAGATTATGCCCCCTAGTTCTAGTTTCACCCATCTTTGGGAACATCCTTACTGCATCCACCCGATCAAGACCCTTCACAATCTTATATGTTTCAATAAGATCGCCTCTCATTCTTCTGAACTCCAATGAGTAGAGTCCCAATCTACTCAACCTCTCCTCATATGTCCGCCCCCTCATCCCCGGGATTAACCGAGTGAACCTTCTTTGTACTGCCTCGAGAGCAAGTATGTCTTTTCTTAAGTATGGACACCAAAACTGTATGCAGTATTCCAGGTGCGGTCTCACCAATACCTTATATAACTGCAGCAATACCTCCTTGTTTTTATATTCTATCCCCCTAGCAATAAAAGCCAACATTCCGTTGGCTTTCTTGATCACCTGCTGCACCTGCATACCAACTTTTTGATTTTCTTGCACTAGGACCCCCAGATCCCTCTGTACTGCAGTACTTTCCAGTCTCTCGCCATTAAGAAAATAACTTGCTCTCTGATTTTTCCTGCCAAAGTGCATAACCTCACATTTTCCAATATTATATTGCATCTGCCAAATCTCCGCCCACTCACCCAGCCTGTCTATATCCCCTTGCAGGTTTTTTATGTCCTCCTCACTCTCTACTTTCCCTCCCATCTTTGTATCATCTGCAAATTTTGATATGTTGCACTCGGTCCCCTCCTCCAAATCGTTAATATAGATTGTAAAGAGTTGGGGACCCAGCACCGACCCCTGTGGAACACCACTGGTTACTGGTTGCCAGTCCGAAAATGAACCATTTATCCCAACTCTCTGCTTCCTGTTCGATAACCAATCCTCCACCCATGCCAGAATATTACCCCCAATCCCGTGATTTTTTATCTTAAGTAATAATCTTTTATGTGGCACCTTGTCGAATGCCTTCTGGAAGTCTAAATACACTATGTCCACTGGTTCCCCTTTATCCACCCTATACGTTATATCCTCGAAGAACTCAAGCAAATTTGTCAGACATGACTTCCCCTTCATAAAGCCATGCTGACTTTGTCCTATTAAATTATGCTTATCTAAATGTTCCGTTACTGTCTCCTTAATAATAGACTCCAAAATTTTACCCACCACAGATGTTAAGCTAACTGGCCTATAATTTCCAGCCTTCTGCCTACTACCCTTTTTAAATAACGGTGTTACATTAGCAGTTTTCCAATCTGCCGGGACCTCTCCTGAGTCCAGGGAATTTTGGAAAACTATCACCAAAGCATCCACAATCCCTACTGCCACTTCCCTCAAGACCCTAGGATGGAAGCCATCAGGTCCAGGGGATTTATCCGCCTTGAGTCCCATTATTTTACTGAGTACCATCTCCTGAGTGATTTTAATCGTATTTAGCTCCTCCCCCCCGAGAGTCCCCTGTTTGTCCAGTGTTGGGATATTCTTAGTGTCCTCTACTGTAAAGACTGAAACAAAATATTTGTTCAGCATTTTTGCCATCTCCATGTTTCCCACCATTAATTTCCCGGTCTCATCCTCTAAGGGACCTATGTTTGCCTTAGCCACCCTTTTTCTTTTTATATAACTATAGAAACTCTTGCTATCTGTTTTTATATTTTTTGCTAATTTCTTTTCATAATCTAACTTCCCTTTCTTAATCAATCCTTTAGTTACTTTTTGCTGTCTTTTGAAGAATTCCCAATCTTCTATCCTCCCACTAAGTTTGGCTACCTTATATGTCCTTGTTTTTAGTCGGATACTATCCTTAATTTCTTTACTTAGCCACGGATGGCTGTCATTTCTTTTACACCCTTTTTTCCTCAGTGGAATATATTTATTTTGAAA
This sequence comes from Heptranchias perlo, assembly GCF_035084215.1. Taxonomy (NCBI): domain Eukaryota; kingdom Metazoa; phylum Chordata; class Chondrichthyes; order Hexanchiformes; family Hexanchidae; genus Heptranchias; species Heptranchias perlo. The sequence goes on along the minus strand of NW_027138874.1, from coordinate 14,941 downwards.
GTTGTAAAATAACTCCCTAAATGAACACCACTGCTCATGTACCGTCTTACCCTTTAATCTATTTTCCCAGTCCACTTTAATCAATTCCGCTCTCATACCATCATAGTCTCCTTTATTCAAGCTCAGTACGCTTGTTTGAGAATCAACCTTCTCACCCTCTAATTGGATATGGAATTCAACCATGTTGTGGTCGCTCGTTCCAAGGGGATCCTTAACTAGGACATTATTAATTAATCCTGACTCATTACACAGGACCAGGTCCAAGGTTGCCTGCCCCCTTGTAGGATCAGTTACATACTGCTCAAGAAATCCATCCCTGATGCACTCAATGAACTCGTCCTCAAGGCTGCTCTGCCCAATTTGATTTGTCCAGTTAATATGATAATTAAAATCCCCCATAATTATGGCTGTTCCCTTATTACATGCCCCGACTATCTCCTGATTAATACTTCTTCCAGCAGAGTTGCAACTATTAGGAGGCCTATATACTACGCCCACTAATGTTTTTTTTCCCTTATTATTCCTTATCTCCACCCAAACTGTTTCATTATCTTGATGCTTTGTCCCAATATCATTTCTCTGTATTACAGTGATTCCTTCCTTTATTAACATAGCCACCCCACCTCCCCTTCCTTCCTGCCTGTCCTTCCTGATTGTTAAATACCCTGGCATATTTAATTCCCAGTCGTTGTCACCCTGCAGCCATGTTTCTGTAATGGCCACAAGATCATACCCATACGTAATTATTTGTGCCGTTAACTCGTCCATTTTATTACGAATGCTACGTGCATTCAGATAAAGAACTTTCAAATCTGTTTTGTGACGCTTAGTTCCTGCTTTTTCCTTTTTTAACACTTTACCTATTACTCCATACCTTCTGTCCCTTCCTGTTACACTTTCCTCTCTCTCCCTGCTCAGGTTCCCAATCCCCTGCCACTTTAGTTTAAACCCTCCCCAACAGCACTAGCAAACACTCCTCATTCAAGAAGGAGATAGCTATATTTCTTAATGCTAAAGGGATCAAGGGATATGGGGAAAAAGCGGGAACAGGGTACTGAGTTAGGCGATCAGCCATGATCATTTTGAATGGCGGAGCAGGCCTGAAGGGCTGAATGGCCGACTCTTGTTCTTATTTCTTATGTTCTGATGAAATAAGAGGGGCAACGAGAGAGTATGAGAATAGACTGGTGGCCAACATAAAAGGGAATCCAAAAGTCTTTTATAGGCATGTAAACAGTAAACGGGCAGTAAGGAGGGTTGGGACTGATTCGGGACCAAAAAGATCTACTTATGGCGGCAGAGGGGATGGCCGAGTTACTAAATGAGAACTTTGCATCTGTCTTCACCAAGGAAGATGCTGCCACAGTCTCAGTAAAGGAAGATGTAGTTGAGATACTTGATGGGCTAAAAATTGATGAAGAGGAGGTACTTGAAAGGCTAGCTGTACTTAAAATAGATAAGTCACCCAGTCCGGATGGGATGCACCCTAGGTTGTTGAGGGAAGTAAGGGTGGAAATTGCGGAGGTACTGGCCATAATCTTCCAAACATCCGTAGATACAGGGGTAGTGCCAGAGGACTGGAGAATTGCAAATGTTACAACCTTGTTCAAAAAAGGGTGCAAGGATAAACCCAGCAACTACAGGCCAGTCAGTTTAACCTCAGTGACGGGGAAACTTTTAGAAACGATAATCCAGGACAGAATTAACAGTCACTTGGACAAGTGTGGATTGATCAGGGAAAGCCAGCATGGATTTGTTAAAGGCAAATTGTGTTTAACTAACTTGATAGAGTTTTTTGATGAGGTAACAGAGAGGGTAGATGAGAGCAATGCAGTTGATGTGGTGCATATGGACTTTCAAAAGGCATTTGATAAAGTGCTGCACGGTAGGTTTATCATCAAGATTGCGGCCCAGAGAATAAAGAGGGCAGTAGCAACGTGGATACAGAATTGGCTAAGGGACAGGAAACAGAGAGTCGTGGTGAACGATTGTTTTTCGGACTGGAGGGAGGTGTACAGTGATGTTCCCCAGGGGTCGGTGCTGGGACCACTACTTTTCTTGATATATATTAATGACTTGGACTTGGGTGTACAGGGCACAATTTCAAAATTTGCAGATGACACAAAACTTGGAAGAGTAGTAAACAGTGAGGAGGATAGTGATAGACTTCAAGCGGATATAGACAGGCTGGTGGCATGGGCGGACACGTGGCAGATGAAATTTAATGCAGAAAAATGCGAGGTGATACATTTTGGTAGGAAGAATGAGGGGAGGGAATATAACCTAGAGGGCACAATTCTAAAAGGGATACAGGAACAGAGAGATCTGGGGGTATATGTGCATGAATCATTGAAGATGGCAGGGCAGGTTGAGAAAGCGGTTAAAAAAGCATTCGGGATCCTGGGCTTTATAAATAGATGTATAGAGTACAAAGCAAGGAAGTCATGATGAACCTTTATAAAACACTGGTTCGGCCACAACTGGAGTATTGTGTCCAGTCCTGGGCGCCGCACTTTAGGAAAGATGTGAAGGCCTTAGAGAGGGTGCAGAAGAGATTTACTAGATGATTCCAGGGAAGAGGGACTTTAGTTACGTGGATAGACTGGAGAAGCTGGGGTTGTTCGCCTTGGAACAGAGATGGTTGCGAGGAGATTTGATCGAGGTATTCAAAATCATGAAGGATCTAGACAGAATAGATAGAGAGAAACTGTTCCTATTGGCAGAAGGGTCAAGAACCAGAGTTCGGAGTGCAGTGGAGCACTGAATTTGGAGACAGCTGCGAGTTTGGTGAGTGTGGGAGTTCGGTGAAGTGGGGGCAGGAGGTGCTGCTTTTCCTAACTTTTTCCCCAGAGCGGCGGCGGACCTGAGCAGCAGAAGACTGAGAGTGGGGAATAAAAGCAGCAGCAGACCTGCAACAAGAGACAACTACTTGCGACGTCACAGGTGAGGCAGGAGAGTCCGAGAGGTGAGCACAGTATAAAAGGAGAGACCGAGAGCGGGAGGAGAGTCTGAGAGTCTAAGGCAAGTCATGGCAGCACAGCTCGCACCCGTGATATGCTCCTCCTGCTCTATGTGGGAAGTCATGGACACTACCAGTGTCCCTGGCAACCACGTGTGCAGGAAGTGTGTCCAGCTGCAGCTACTGGCTAACCGCATTTCGGAGCTGGAGCTGCGGGTGGATTCACTGTGGAGCATCCGCGATGCTGAAATTATCGTGGATAGCACGTTTAGTGAGGTGGTCACACCGCAGGTAAAGATTATGCAGGCAGAAAGGAAATGGGTGACCGCCAGGCAGAGTAAAAGGACTAGGCAGGTAGAGTAGGAGTCCCCTGGGGCCATCTCCCTCTCAAACAGATATACCGCTTTGGATACTGTTGGGGGAGATGGCTCATCAGGGGAAAGCAGCAAAAGCCAAGTTCGTGGCACCACGGGTGGCTCAGCTGCACAGGAGGGGAGGAAGAAGAGTTGCAGGGCTATAGTGATAGGGGATTCAATTGTAAGGGGAATAGATAGGTGTTTCTGCGGTTGTAAACGTGCCTCTAGGATGGTATGTTGCCTCCTTGGTGCCAGGGTCAAGGATGTCACGGAGCGGCTGCAGGGCATTCTGGAGAGGGAGGGTGAACAGCCAGTAGTCGTGGTCCATATCAGTACCAACGACATAGGTAAAAAAAAAGGGATGAGGTCCTGCAAGGTGAATTTAAGGAGTTAAGAGATAAATTAAAAAGCAGGACCTCAAAGGTAGTGATCTCAGGATTACTACCAGTGCCACGTGCTAGTGAGTATAGGAACAGGAGAATAGACAGGATGAATGCGTGGCTGCAGGGATGGTGTAGGAGGGAGGGATTCAGACTCCTGGGACACTGGGACTGGTTCTGGGGAAGGTGGGACCTGTACAAGCGTGACGGGTTACACCCGAGCAGGACCGGGACCAATGTCCTCGCGGGGGTGTTTGCTAGTGCTGTTGGGGAAGGTTTAAACTAGAAAGGCAGGGGAATGGGAACCTGAGCGGGGAGTCAGAAGGGAGTAAAGTTGAGAGCAGCAAGAGAGGGGAAGACCCAGGGGAAACTTACAATACAAATAGTACAAACAGTTGTTCAAGAACAAGTGAAAGGGGAAAGCGTAGAGCAGCAGAAAGAAAGTGTACCTTAGACACTACAGATAAGTGAAAACTAGGAGGTGTAAGGCAATTGACCCAGCATCAAAGCTGAAGGTCAGGCTAGGGTGTGTGGCCCAACTAAGAGTTCTATATACAAATGCATGGAGTATAAGGAATAAATTAAATGAACTACAGGTTCAAATTCAAATTGGAGGGTATGACATGATAGCTATTACTGAGACATGGCTGCAGGATGGTCAGGATTGGGAACTAAATATACCGGGTTATAAGGTCCACAGGAGAGATAGGGAAAATGGAAGCGGGGGAGGAGTAGCCTTAGTGATTAGAGATGAAATCACTTCAATGATAAAGGAGGATATAACGAGAGGTAAGCAGCCAATAGAGACCTTATGGGTTGAATTGAGAAATAGGAAAGGATCTAAGACTATAGTGGGAGTTGTGCATAGGACCCCTGGCAGCAGCTCTGAAGTGCTAGATTGTATAAATGCAGAGATTAGACAAGCGTGTCACAAAGGCATAGTGGTCTTAATGGGGGACTTTAACCTTCACATAGATTGGGAAAAGCAGACTAGCAACTGTCGGAAAGGTAGTGAATTTCTTGAGTGTGTCTGGGATAGTTTTCGACAGCAGCATGTCCTAGAGGCAACAAGGGGGCAAGCCATACTAGATTTAGTAATGAGTAATGAACCAGATTTAGTTAACAGCTTGACTGTGCGTAAACATCTATCCAATAGTGATCATAACATGATCGAGTTCAAGGTAGTGTTTCAGCTGCTCAGATTCTAGACTTGGGCAAGGCCGACTTCAATGGGATGAGACAGAGACTGCCCACAGTAAACTGGGCAAATCTGTTAATGGGTAAAATGACTGATGATCAGTGGGAAATGTTTAAAGAAACATTTAACGTGATACAGAATCGGTTTATACCCCTGAAGGGCAAGAACTCTACTTGCCATAAAAAAACAGCCACGGACAACTAAGGAGGTAAGGGACAGTATAAGACATAAGGAAAGGGCAAAAAATGGCACAGATCCTGGCGAATGGGAAAGATACAAAGATCAACAAAGGGTCACAAAACAGATAGTAAGGGCTACAAAAAGAGAGTATGAAAAGAAACTTGCAAGGGATATCAAAACCAATATGAAGAACTTTTATAAATATATTAGGAAAAAGAGGGTGGGGTCAGGAGCAGTGTTGGCCCCTTAAAAACTGAAAGTGGGGATATTGTCATTGACAATGGGGAAATGGCAGACATGTTGAATAATTACTTTAATATTGAATCGGGGACAGGGACTCCATAAAATTAACATAAGTAAAGCAACAGTAATGAAGAAAATAATAGCACTAAAGAGTGACAAATCCCCAGGACCAGATGGTTTCCATCCCAGGGTTTTAAAGGAAGTAGGTGAGCACATTGAAAGATTATAGTTAGGGCGTCTGCAAAGTTCTCTAGATTCAGGAACTGTCCCTCTGGATTGGAAAATTGCACATGTCACTCTGCTTTTTAAGAAAGGTGAGAGAGGGAAACCAGGGAATTATAGACCAGTTAGCCTAACATCTGTTGTGGGGAAAATGCTGGAGTCTATAATTAAGGATAGGGTGACTGAAGACCTCGAGAATTTTCAGTTAATCAGAGAGAGCCAGCATGGATTTGTGAAAGGTAGGTCGTGCCTGACAAACCTGATTGAATTTTTTTAAGAGGTGACTAAAGTAGTGGACAGGGGAATGTCAATGGATGTTATTGATATGGACTTCCAGAAGGCATTTGATAAGGTCCCACATAAGAGACTGTTAGCTAACACAGAAGCCCATGGAATCGAGGGAAAAGTACGGACTTGGTTAGGAAATTGGCTGAGCGAAAGGCGACAGAGAGTAGGGATAATGGGTAGGTACTCACATTGGCAGGATGTGACTAGTGGAGTCCCGCAGGGATCTGTCTTGGGGCCTCAATTATTCACAATATTTATTAACGACTTAGATGAAGGCATAGAAAGTCTCATATCTAAGTTTGCCGATGACACAAAGATTGGTGGCATTGTAAGCAGTGTAGATGAAAACATAAAATTACAAAGTGATATTAATAGATTAGGTGAATGGGCAAAACTGTGGCAAATGGAATTCAATGTAAACAAATGTGAGGTCATCCACTTTGGATCAATAAAGGATAGAACAGGGTACTTTCTAAATGGTAAAAAGTTAAAAACAGTGGATGTCCAAAGGGACTTAGGGGTTCAGGTACATCGATCATTGAAGTGTCATGAACAGGCGCAGAAAATAATCAAGGCAGCGAATGGAATGTTGGCCTTTATATCTAGAGGACTAGAGTACAAGGGGGCAGAAGTTATGCTGCAGCTATACAAAACCCTGGTTAGACCGCACCTGGAGTACTGTGAGCAGTTCTGGGCACCGCACCTTCGGAAAGACATATTGGCCTTGGAGGGAGTGCAATGTAGGTTTACTAGAATGATACCCAGACTTCAAGGGTTAAGTTACGAGGAGAGATTACACAAACTGGGGTTGTATTCTCTAGAGTTTCGAAGGTTAAGGGGTGATCTGATCAAAGTTTATAAGATATTAAGGGGAACGGATAGGGTGGATAGAGAGAAACTATTTCCGCTGGTTGGGGATTTTAGGAGTAGGGAGCACAGTCTAAAAATTAGAGCCAGACCTTTCAGGAGCGAGATTAGAAAACACTTCTACACACAAAGGGTGGTAGAAGTTTGGAACTCTCTTCCGCAAACGGCAGTTGATACTAGCTCAATTGCTAAATTTAAATCTGAGATAGCTTTTTGGCAACCAAAGTTATTAAGGGATATGGGCCAAAGGCAGGTATATGGAGTTAGATCACAGATCAGCCATGATCTTATCAAATGGCAGAGCAGGCACGAGGGGCTGAATGGCCTACTCCTGTTCCTATGTTGGAGGACATAGATTCAAGGTGATTGGCAAAAGCAGCAGAGGTGGCATGAGGAAAAATGTTTTTACACAGCGAGTGATTCGGATCTGGAATGCACTGCCCGAGGGGGTGGTGGAGGCAGATTCAACCGTGGCCCGGTCACGCGGCCCACCTCTTCGTGTACTGGCCTTGATCAAAGGGAAAGTGATGAACAATGTTCGAACCATCTGCCAGTTTCTGACCCACGAGTAATGTATCACAGAGAGGACAGAACTTCTGCTGCTGACTCTCCTCACCAACTTGAACTCCGTTCAGCTTTAACATGGCACAGGACAATCTAATAGTGTTTTTCCTGCCAATATTAATCAGGATTAAAAACACGATGACAGCGGGAAGCTTAAAAAAAAATCACATCCAACTCGGACTAGTTCAGTCGACTGTTGGACAAACTGCATGAATCACCAGCAGTGAGCCCGGGGAACACCAAGCTTAAATACAATTTGGATGAGATACCAGCCTAACCGTGAGCTTTTTAAGGTCCCAAATTAAGATCTCCGATTCCAGCATGTGGGAGTGCTTTTTATTTAATTAATTTGATCCAATTCTGCACCATACAAGGGCTAAAACTCCACAGGACAAGGTTCAACGCGCAGGGATATAACATGACACCAGAGAGCCCCTCGATCATGGGGCTCCCGCAGTACAATCTACAAGTACCAACAATCCTACACTATCATAAATCTAAATTAAATGGGAGATTTAACAGGACACTCACTTGCAGAACCGTTCCAGTGAGTTATTTTAACTTCACCCCTCACTTGGGATTTCCAACCCACACCAAATTTTTTTTTATTCGTTCATGGGATGTGGACATCACTGGCGAGGCCGGCATTTATTGCCCATCCCTAATTGCCCTTGAGAACCACTGCAGTCCATGTGGTGAAGGTTCTCCCTTTAGTAGGGAGTTCCAGGATTTTGACCCAGCGACGATGAAGGAACTGCGATATATTTCCAAATCGGGATGGTGTGTGACTTGGAGGGGAACGTGCAGGTGGTGTTGTTCCCATGTGCATGCTGCTCGTCTTTCTAGATGGTAGAGGTCGTGGGTTTGGGAGGTGCTGTCGAAGAAACCTTGGCAAGTTGCTGCAGTGCATCCTGTGGATGGTACACACTGCAGCCACAGTGCGCCGGTGGTGAAGGGAGTGAATGTTTAGGGTGATGGATGGGGTGCCAATCAAGTGGGCTGCTTTGTCCTGGATGGTGTCGAGCTTCTTGTGTGTTGTTGGAGCTGCAGTCATCCAGGCAAGTGGAGAGTATTCCATCACACTCCTGACTTGTGCCTTGTAGATGGTAGAAAGGCTTTGGGGAGTCAGGAGGTGAGTCACTCGCCGCAGAATACCCAGCCTCTGACCTGCTCTTGCAGCCACAGTATATATGTGGCTAGTCCAGTTAAGTTTCTGGTCAATGGTGACCCCCAGGGTGTTGATGGGGGATTCGGCGATGGTAATGCCGTTGAATGTCAAGGGGAGGTGGTCATTGCCTGGTACTTGTGTGGCACGAATGTTACTTGCCACTTATGAGCACAAGCCTGGATGTTCATTATTTGAGGGGTTGCGAATGGAACTGAACACTGTGCAATCATCAGCGAACATCCCCATTTCTGACCTTATGATGGAGGGAAGGTCATTGATGAAGCAGCTGAAGATGGTTGGGCCTAGGACACTGCCCTGAGGAACTCCTGCAGCAATGTCCTGGGGCTGAGATGATTGGCCTCCAACAACCACTACCATCTTCCTTTGTGCTAGGTATGACTCCAGCCACTGGAGAGTTTTCCCCCTGATTCCCATTGACTTCAATTTTACTAGGGCTCCTTGGTGCCACACTTGGTCAAATGCTGCCTTGATGTCAAGGGTAGTCACTCTCACCTCACCTCTGGAATTCAGCTCTTTTGTCCATGTTTGGACCAAGGCTGTAATGAGGTCTGGAGCCGAGTGGTCCTGGCGGAACCCAAACTGAGCATCGGTGAGCAGGTTATTGGTAAGTGCCGCTTGATAGCACTGTCGACGACACCTTCCATCACTTTGCTGATGATTGAGAGTAGACTGATGGGGCGGTAATTGGCTGGATTGGATTTGACCTGCTTTTTGTGGACAGGACATACCTGGGCAATTTTCCACATTGTCGGGTAGATGCCAGTGTTGTAGCTGTACTGGAACAGCTTGGCTGGAGGCACAGCTAGTTCTGGAGCACAAGTCCTCAGCGCTACAGCCGGGATGTTGTCGGGGCCTATAGCCTTTGCTGTATCCAGTGCACTCAGCCGTTTCTTGATATCACGTGGAGTGAATCGAATTGGCTGAAGACTGGCTTCTGTGATGGTGGGGATATCGGGAGGAGGCCGAGATGGATCATCCACTCGGCACTTCTGGCTGAAGATGGTTGCAAACGCTTCAGCCTTGTCTTTTGCACTCACGTGCTGGACTCCGCCATCATCGAGGATGGGGATGTTTGCAGTTAAACAACTCTCCAGTTGTTTAACTGTCCACCACCATACAACTGGCATGTCACCAAAACTCCTATTCCTACCTTCCAGCCTTGGCCCATTTTGGCCAGGGACAGACCTTGCTGCATGCCCACCAATGGCACCTCTCTCTCCTTATTCCAGGGAGCTGGTACATCCAAGGGTTGAAAGGAACACATCAAAAACAACCTAAAGAGTGACCCTGCCAGAAAATAGAAGCAAAGCTCGTGTATGTGCTGAGACCAAACGACAGGCCGAGACCAGTGCTGCCCCACACTCCGCCCCGGACCCCACACTCCGCCCCGGACCCCACACTCCGCCCCTTATAAAACTATACGTCAACAGGGCAACAGGACAGGGCCAAGTCTTCCCTGAAAGGGAGGTGAACTGCTTCAAAACGCAGTCCTGTGCTTTCCCATTCTCCACCCTAGAAACACAAGGAAAGGTTGTGTGCTGGGTCCCCAGTGCTCTGTGACAATGCAATGTGCACGTCTAAGCTCAGTAGGTTGATTGATCCCTCATTATACAAGAGCCAAAGGGGCCCGATTACCAGTGGGGTAAGTTAAACCAGACACAGAACAGCTCAACGGAAAGTTTAAAAAAAAAGCAAAATTGTTGATTCCGCTAAAACCAAAAGCTAGAAGAGTGTCTAAGAACTCAACTGAAGCAGAAACTGCAGCCAACCCCATGGCCTGTCACAGAGCCGTGACAAGATTGGTGCAATGGTTAGTGGACAGTGTGTCTCAGACTCTGCAACCTGAACAGAACCTCTCGTAAACAGAGTTCAGTTGCAACCCTCACTCCACTGGACGAGGGTTCCCAGTGTTTCAAGTGGCTTGTGACTGGCATTCACTGGATAGTCGTGTGCCTGTTACACATCTGTTTAAATTCGTCCATAGCCTCGCCCCTCCTCATCTCTATAATCTCCTCCAGCCCTACAACCCCGTTCACCCCTAACTCTCCATTCCTCTGACTCTGGTCTTGTGCATTCCCCCTTCCTTCAGCTGCAATTAATGGCCGTCGAGGCCCTATACTCTGGAATTCCCTCCCTGAACCACTCCATGATCCTCTCCTCCTTTAAGACCCTCCTTAAAACCCAGCTCTCTGACCGAGCTTTTCACCACCGCTCCTAATCTCTCCTCCTTTGGCTTGGCGTCCATGTCCCCAACACCCGTGAAGCACCGTGGGCCATTTCTCTACGGTAAAGGCACACTATAGAAAGGCAAGTTGCTGTAAACCTGTCCTTATTCAGCATTTCCTGATTTTATTCCCTAACTTCAAGTCTGCCAACTTGTTAAACAAAAGAGTTCACAGAAAATTCTATATCTATGGAGTTAAATCAGCCAGAGAAACAAAGCCCACCCACCCAGAGTCTCCTTCCCCAGACTGAACTATTTGCGAGTTTCAGTGACACCGATGATAGTGTACGAGAAGCAACTTCAGAATCAATATCCAACCATCCTGGAATTCGAGATGGAAATCTCCTGCTTCCTCCTCACGCTGATCAATTAACTGCACCTGCTCAAATTATCAAATCTTCCAGAAAATAGAGTCTCGTTCAACAAAAGTCTGACACTGCACTCAGTGCCCTGCTTTATCCTTCACCGAATGGGGAGCAGGGGGGGGAGGAGGCAAATAGAGAACACAGTCAATAAAACCATTCATAAAAATGCCAGAACAAAACCAAAGATGGACGTCCTTGTAACAAATTGAAAACCAGGCACTGAAGCAAGTTGTGGTTCACCGAACGTCTCGTATGCCCAACGCAGCATTACAAACCTTAGACTGCTGCCCTGTCCTCAATCACAGACTCCACTTTGCAACTCCGTTTTCAGAATTATGTACGCAAGCTGCGCACAAAGTACACCCCGAACCATTCTGCCTTCTCTGCTTTCTCTTTAAAGACCTGTTTAGAACCGGAACTGCACCAAGTCCCACTGACCTAGATTGGCTACGCCTCAAATTTAAAATTCTCACCCTGTTTAAACCCCTCCACCAACTTGCCCCCTCACTATCTCTATAACCTTCTCCAGCCCCGCCTCCCCAAACACTTCCTCTGATTCCAGCCACTTGGACATCACCCCTCCCTTCACCCCATTAGTGGCTGCACCTCCACAGCCCTAGACCCGTGCTCTGCGATACCTCCCGAAACCCTCCACCCTAAGCCCCTTCCCAAAATTCCCCCGAAACCCCTCCCCCTAAACCTCTCTCAAAGCCCACTCCCCGAAACCCCTCCACCCTAAACCCCCCCCCACCCGACATCTCACTCTGCGATACCCTCCCTAAACCCCTCCACATCACTCTCTCTGAGACCCGCTTTAAAATCCACTTCTTTGACCAAGGTATTGTTAACTCACTCCTTTTTTAGTTTGGTTTCCATTTTCCTGACACTTCTGTGACACTCCTTGTGACATCTGCGTATGGTTAAAGATGTTAGAACTTGCACTAATATAGTTTGTCTCTTTATCTCCTTGTGGTTAATGGTGTTGTGTATATTAAAGCCAGATGTTGCTGCATGACAACACAGCAATTTGGCAGTTCTGACATCACAAACAACAGGTGAGATTCTGCAGGTTACAAACATCACATCTGCAAGATTCAAAAACTGCCCTAAAATCACAAACCACTAACTTCGAAAACATCAAATGGATGAACTGCGAGTAGAAGCAATGAAGGTGGTCACCCTGAAAACAATCATTCGCAGCTTACTCCCTCGCACAGCGCTGGTAAATATACTGCCTACGTCAAGCAATACCCAACTTTAAGCTTAAAGAGTGAGTGAGTCTAATCTGCACCCACTGACTAATCTCCAGATCAATGAATAAAGTATTAAACTAGGCTGACGGTCTATAATTAAAAGATCTCTCCTACCCCGGTTGTTCCCCCTGGTACAGCCCAATCGCTGTTCCCTCAAGTCGAAAAGATATAGATTTGAATGTTGATGGTGGACTACTGGTTTAGACATTTTCATCACCAGATCTGGCTGGACCAAATAAAGCACCATTTGGGCCTACTGTCCTGCCAAAACTGCTCACTATTCCAGGGTTATCCTGGAATGCAAAGGTCACCCCCGGCTTCTCTTCCCCACTACAAACAGATTATAAAATTCTCACCCACGTCTTCAAATCCCTCCATGGCCTCACCCCTCCCATTCTCTGTAACCTCCTCCGGCCCTACAACCCTCCGAGATCTCTGCGTTCCTCCAATTCTGGCCTTTTGCGCATCCCCGATTTTCATCACTCCACCACTGGCGGCCGTGCCTTCAGCGGCCAAGACCCTAAGTTCTGGAATTACCTCCCTAAACCTCTCAGCCTCTCTCTCCTCTTTTAAGACACTCCTTAAAACCTGTCACCTGTCCTATTACCTCTTGTGGTTTAACACCCGTGAGGTGCTATATATTGCAAGTCTCCTTAAACCCCTCTCCCCTGCCCCCTCCAACAAGTGTGAGGAGCACATCAACTTCTTTGTCACTAAGACTTTTTTTTATTCGTTCATGGGATGTGGGCGTTGCTGGCGAGGCGAGCATTTATTGCCCACCCCTAATTGCCCTTGAGAAGGTGGTGGTGAGCCGCCTTCTTGAACCGCTGCAGTCCGTGTGGTGAAGGTTCTCCCACAGTGCTGTTAGGAAGGGAATTCCAGGATTTTGACCCAGCGACAATGAAGGAACGGCGATATATTTCCAAGTCGGGATGGTGTGTGACTTGGAGGGGAACGTGCAGGTGGTGTTGTTCCCATGTGCCTGCTGCTCTTGTCCTTCTAGGTGGTAGAGGTCGCGGGTTTGGGAGGTGCTGTCGAAGAAGCCTTGGCGAGTTGCTGCAGTGCATCCTGTGGATGGTACACACTGCAGCCACTGTGCGCCGGTGGTGAAGGGAGTGAATGTTTAGGGTGGTGGATGGGGTGCCAGTCAAGCGGGCTGCTTTGTCCTGGATGGTGTCGAGCTTGGTGAGTGTTGTTGGAGCTGCACTCATCCAGGCAAGTGGAGAGTATTCCATCACACTCCTGACTTGTGCCTTGTAGATGGTGGAAAGGCTTTGGGGAGTCAGGAGGTGAGTCACTCGCCGCAGAATACCCAGCCTCTGACCTGCTCTCGTAGCCACAGTATTTATATGGCTGGTCCAGTTAAGTTTCTGGTCAATGGTGACCCCCAGGATGTTGATGGTGGGGGATTCGGCGATGGTAATGCCGTTGAATGTTAAGGGGAGGTGGTTAGACTCTCTCTTGTTGGAGATGGTCATTGCCTGGCACTTGTCTGGCACGAATATTACTTGTCACTTATCAGCCCAAGCCTGGATGTTGTCCAGGTCTTGCTGCATGCGGGCTCGGACTGCTTCATTATCTGAGGGGTTGCGAATGGAACTGAACATTGTGCAGTCATCAGTGAACATCCCCATTTCTGACCTTATGATGGAGGGAAGGTCATTGATGAAGCAGCTGAAGATGGTTGGGCCTAGGACACTGCCCTGAGGAACTCCTGCAGCAATGCCCTGGGGCTGAGATGATTGGCCTCCAACAACCACTACCATCTTCCTTTGTGCTAGGTATGACTCCAGCCACTGGAGAGTTTTCCCCCTGATTCCCATTGACTTCAATTTTACTAGGACTCCTTGGTGCCACACTCGGTCAAATGCTGCCTTGATGTCAAGGGCAGTCACTCTCACCTCACCTCTGGAATTCAGCTCTTTTGTCCATGTTTGGACCAAGGCTGTAATGAGGTCTGGAGCCGAGTGGTCCTGGCGGAACCCAAACTGAGCATCGGTGAGCAGGTTATTGGTGAGTGGGTGGTGGAGCGGGGGGGGGGGGGGGGGGGGGGGTGGTGAGTGGGTGGTGGAGCGGGGGGGGGGGGGGGTGAGGGTGGGGGGGGGGGGGGGTGAGGGGTGGGGGGGGGGGGGGGGGGGTGAGGGGTGAGGGGGGGATGGATGGGGCGGAGGGGGGGGGGGGGGTTCCTGACTCCCGCTCCCCGTTTGTGAGGAAATGCTTCGTGACATCACCCGCCCGCCCTGATGGGTGAACGCCTCAAACTGATCACCAGCCCGGACCCCCCCAAACACCGCCCCCTCCCCGCTCCCCCCCCCGCTCCCCCCCCCTCCATTCCCCCCGCTCCCCGCGCAGCCTCAGCGCTCCGGCCTCTCGCCATTTGGGAAACGCGGCGACCAACGGGAGCACAGCAAGATCCCACGGGCAGTGCGATGACCGGGCGGACAATCCGGGCCCGCCCCGCACCGCACCCCCCCGGCCCCGCACCCCCCCCCGGCCCCGCACCCCCCCCCCCGGCCTCCCCCCCGCACCCCCCGGCCCGGCCCCGCACCCCCGGCCTCCCCCCGGCCCCGCACCCCCGGCCTCCCCCCCGCACCCCCCGCCCCGGCCTCCCCCCCGCACCCCCCGCCCCGGCCTCCCCCGGCCCGGGAAGTGA
>NW_027138873.1:0-31860 GCF_035084215.1 Heptranchias perlo | reverse complement strand
GGTGTTGGAGATTATTCTGTGGTTACAGTGTGCCGGTGGTGGAGATTATTCTGTGGTCACAGTGTGCCGGTGGTGGAGATTATTCTGTGGTCACAGTGTGCCGGTGGTGGAGATTATTCTGTGGTCACAGTGTGCTGGTGGTGGAGATTATTCTCTGGTCACAGTGTGCCGGTGTTGGAGATTATTCTGTGGTTACAGTGTGCCGGTGGTGGAGATTATTCTGTGGTCACAGTGTGCCGGTGGTGGAGATTATTCTGTGGTCACAGTGTGCAGGTGGTGGAGATTATTCTGTGGTCACAGTGTGCCGGTGGTGGAGATTATTCTGTGGTCACAGTGTGCCGGTGGTGGAGATTATTCTGTGGTCACAGTGTGCCGGTGGTGGAGATTATTCTCTGGTCACAGTGTGCCGGTTGTGGAGATTATTCTGCAGTCACAGTGTGCCAGTGGTGGAGATTATTCTCTGGTCACAGTGTGCCGGTGGTGGAGATTATTCTATGGTTACAGTGTGCCGGTGGTGGAGATTATTCTCTGGTAACAATGTGCCGGTGGTGGAGATTATTCTGTGGTCTCAGTGTGCCGGTGGTGGAGATTATTCTACAGTCACAGTGTGCCGGTGATGGAGATTATTCTGTGGTCACAGTGTGCCGGTGGTGGAGATTATTCTACAGTCACAGTGTGCCGGTGGTGGAGATTATTCTGTGGTCACAGTGTGCCGGTGGTGGAGATTATTCTGTGGTCACAGTGTGCCGGTGGTGGAGATTATTCTGTGGTCACAGTGTGCCGGTGGTGGAGATTATTCTACGGTCACAGTGTGCCGGTGGTGCAGATTATTCTGTGGTCACAGTGTGCCGGTGGTGGAGATTATTCTGTGGTCACAGTGTGCCGGTGTTGGAGATTATTCTGTGGTTACAGTGTGCCGGTGGTGGAGATTATTCTGTGGTCACAGTGTGCCGGTGGTGGAGATTATTCTGTGGTCACAGTGTGCCGGTGGTGGAGATTATTCTCTGGTCACAGTGTGCCGGTGGTGGAGATTATTCTGTGGTCACTGTGTGCCGGTGGTGGAGATTATTCTGCAGTCACAGTGTGCCAGTGGTGGAGATTATTCTCTGGTCACAGTGTGCCGGTGGTGGAGATTATTCTATGGTTACAGTGTGCCGGTGGTGGAGATTATTCTCTGGTAACAAATGTGCCGGTGGTGGAGATTATTCTGTGGTCACAGTGTGCCGGTGGTGGAGATTATTCTACAGTCACAGTGTGCCGGTGGTGG
Source organism: Heptranchias perlo (assembly GCF_035084215.1). NCBI lineage: Eukaryota > Metazoa > Chordata > Chondrichthyes > Hexanchiformes > Hexanchidae > Heptranchias > Heptranchias perlo. Next base: position 30,593 of record NW_027138873.1, on the reverse strand, counting down.
AGATTATTCTGTGGTCACAGTGTGCCGGTGGTGGAGATTATTCTACAGTCACAGTGTGCCGGTGGTGGAGATTATTCTCTGGTCACAGTGTGCCGGTGGTGGAGATTATTCTGTGGTCACAGTGTGCCGGTGGTGGAGATTATTCTGTGGTCACAGTGTGCCGGTGGTGGAGATTATTCTCCGGTCACAGTGTGCCGGTGGTGCAGATTATTCTGTGGTCACAGTGTGCCGGTGGTGGAGATTATTCTGTGGTCACAGTGTGCCGGTGGTGGAGATTATTCTCTGTTCGCAGTGTGCCGGTGGTGGAGATTATTCTGTGGTTACAGTGTGCCGGTGGTGGAGATTATTCTGTGGTCACAGTGTGCCGGTGGTGGAGATTATTCTCTGGTCACAGTGTGCCAGTGGTGGACATTATTCTATGGTTACAGTGTGCCGGTGGTGGAGATTATTCTGTGGTCACAGTGTGCCGGTGGTGGAGATTATTCTGTGGTCACAGTGTGCCGGTGGTGGAGATTATTCTCTGGTCACAGTGTGCCGGTGGTGGAGATTATTCTGTGGTAACAGTGTGCCGGTGGTGGAGATTATTCTGTGGTCACAGTGTGCCGGTGGTGGAGATTATTCTGTGGTCACAGTGTGCCGGTGGTGGAGATTATTCTGTGGTCACAGTGTGCCGGTGGTGGAGATTATTCTGTGGTCACAGTGTGCAGGTGGTGGAGATTATTCTGTGGTCACAGTGTGCCGGTGGTGGAGATTATTCTGTGGTCACAGTGTGCTGGTGGTGGAGATTATTCTCTGGTCACAGTGTGCCGGTGTTGGAGATTATTCTGTGGTTACAGTGTGCCGGTGGTGGAGATTATTCTGTGGTCACAGTGTGCCGGTGGTGGAGATTATTCTGTGGTCACAGTGTGCAGGTGGTGGAGATTATTCTGTGGTCACAGTGTGCCGGTGGTGGAGATTATTCTGTGGTCACAGTGTGCCGGTGGTGGAGATTATTCTGTGGTCACAGTGTGCCGGTGGTGGAGATTATTCTCTGGTCACAGTGTGCCGGTTGTGGAGATTATTCTGCAGTCACAGTGTGCCAGTGGTGGAGATTATTCTCTGGTCACAGTGTGCCGGTGGTGGAGATTATTCTATGGTTACAGTGTGCCGGTGGTGGAGATTATTCTCTGGTAACAATGTGCCGGTGGTGGAGATTATTCTGTGGTCACAGTGTGCCGGTGGTGGAGATTATTCTACAGTCACAGTGTGCCGGTGATGGAGATTATTCTGTGGTCACAGTGTGCCGGTGGTGGAGATTATTCTACAGTCACAGTGTGCCGGTGGTGGAGATTATTCTGTGGTCACAGTGTGCCGGTGGTGGAGATTATTCTGTGGTCACAGTGTGCCGGTGGTGGAGATTATTCTGTGGTCACAGTGTGCCGGTGGTGGAGATTATTCTACGGTCACAGTGTGCCGGTGGTGCAGATTATTCTGTGGTCACAGTGTGCCGGTGGTGGAGATTATTCTGTGGTCACAGTGTGCCGGTGTTGGAGATTATTCTGTGGTTACAGTGTGCCGGTGGTGGAGATTATTCTGTGGTCACAGTGTGCCGGTGGTGGAGATTATTCTGTGGTCACAGTGTGCCGGTGGTGGAGATTATTCTCTGGTCACAGTGTGCCGGTGGTGGAGATTATTCTGTGGTCACTGTGTGCCGGTGGTGGAGATTATTCTGCAGTCACAGTGTGCCAGTGGTGGAGATTATTCTCTGGTCACAGTGTGCCGGTGGTGGAGATTATTCTATGGTTACAGTGTGCCGGTGGTGGAGATTATTCTCTGGTAACAAATGTGCCGGTGGTGGAGATTATTCTGTGGTCACAGTGTGCCGGTGGTGGAGATTATTCTACAGTCACAGTGTGCCGGTGGTGGAGATTATTCTGTGGTCACAGTGTGCCGGTGGTGGAGATTATTCTACAGTCACAGTGTGCCGGTGGTGGAGATTATTCTCTGGTCACAGTGTGCCGGTGGTGGAGATTATTCTGTGGTCACAGTGTGCCGGTGGTGGAGATTATTCTGTGGTCACAGTGTGCCGGTGGTGGAGATTATTCTCCGGTCACAGTGTGCCGGTGGTGCAGATTATTCTGTGGTCACAGTGTGCCGGTGGTGGAGATTATTCTGTGGTCACAGTGTGCCGGTGGTGGAGATTATTCTCTGTTCGCAGTGTGCCGGTGGTGGAGATTATTCTGTGGTTACAGTGTGCCGGTGGTGGAGATTATTCTGTGGTCACAGTGTGCCGGTGGTGGAGATTATTCTCTGGTCACAGTGTGCCAGTGGTGGACATTATTCTATGGTTACAGTGTGCCGGTGGTGGAGATTATTCTGTGGTCACAGTGTGCCGGTGGTGGAGATTATTCTGTGGTCACAGTGTGCCGGTGGTGGAGATTATTCTCTGGTCACAGTGTGCCGGTGGTGGAGATTATTCTGTGGTAACAGTGTGCCGGTGGTGGAGATTATTCTGTGGTCACAGTGTGCCGGTGGTGGAGATTATTCTGTGGTCACAGTGTGCCGGTGGTGGAGATTATTCTATGGTCACAGTGTGCCAGTGGTGGAGATTATTCTGTGGTTACAGTGTGCCGGTGGTGGAGATTATTCTGTGGTCAAGTGTGCCGGTGGTGGAGATTATTCTATGGTTACAGTGTGCCGGTGGTGGAGATTATTCTGTGGTCACAGTGTGCCGGTGGTAGAGATTATTGTACAGTCACAGTGTGCCGGTCGTGGAGATTATTCTGTGGTCACAGTGTGCCGGTGGTTTAGATTATTCTGTGGTCACAGTGTGCCGGTGGTGGAGATTATTCTACAGTCTCAGTGTGCCGGTGGTGGAGATTATTCTGTGGTCACAGTGTGCCGGTGGTGGAGATTATTCTGTGGTCACAGTGTGCCGATGGTGGAGATTATTCTGTGGTCACAGTGTGCCGATGGTGGAGATTATTCTGTGGTCACAGTGTGCCGGTGGTGGAGATTATTTTGTGGTCACAGTGTGCCGGTGGTGGAGATTATTCTGTGGTCACAGTGTGCCGGTGGTGGAGATTATTCTGTGGACACAGTGTGCCGGTGGTGGAGATTATTCTGTGGTCACAGTGTGCCGGTGGTGGAGATTATTTTGTGGTCACAGTGTGCCGGTGGTGGAGATTATTCTGTGGTCACAGTGTGCCGGTGGTGGAGATTATTCGACAGTCACAGTGTGCCGGTAGTGGAGATTATTCTGTGGTCACAGTGTGCCGGTGGTGGAGATTATTCTACAGTCACAGTGTGCCGGTGGTGGAGATTATTCTGTGGTCACAGTGTGCCGGTGGTGGAGATTATTCGACAGTCACAGTGTGCCGGTGGTGGAGATTATTCTACAGTCACAGTGTGCCGGTGGTGAAGATTATTCTGTGGTCACAGTGTGCCGGTGGTGGAGATTATTCTGTGGTCACAGTGTGCCGTTGGTGGAGATTATTCTACAGTCTCAGTGTGCCGTTGCTGGAGATTATTCTGTGGTCACAGTGTGCCGATGGTGGAAATTATCCTACAGTCACAGTGTGCCGGTGGTGGAGATTATTCTACAGTCACAGTGTGCCGTTGCTGGAGATTATTCGATGGTCACAGTGTGCTGGTGGTGGAGATTATTCTGTGGTCATAGTGTGCCGGTGGTGGAGATTATTCTACAGTCACAGTGTGCCGGTGGTGGAGATTATTCTCTGGTCACAGTGTGCCGATGGTGGAGATTATTCTGTGGTCACAGTGTGCCGGTGGTGGAGATTATTCTGTGGTCACAGTGTGCCGGTGGTGGAGATTATTCTCTGTTCGCAGTGTGCCGGAGGTGGAGATTATTCTGTGGTTACAGTGTGCCTTGGTGGAGATTATTCTGTGGTCACAGTGTGCCGGTGGTGGAGATTATTCTGTGGTCACAGTGTGCCGGTGGTGGAGATTATTCTCTGGTCACAGTGTGCCGGTGGTGGAGATTATTCTGTGGTCACAGTGTGCCGGTGGTGGAGATTATTCTCTGGTCACAGTGTGTCGGTGCTGGAGATTATTCTGTGGTCACATTGTGCCGGTGATGGAGATTATTCTATGGTTACAGTGTGCCGGTGGTGAAGCTTATTCTGTGGTCACAGTGTGCCGGTGGTGGAGATTATTCTGTGGTCACAGTGTGCCGGTGGTGGAGATTATTCTCCAGTCACAGTGTGCCGGTGGTGGAGACTATTCTGTGGTCACAGTCTGTCGGTGGTGGAGATTATTCTGTGGTCACAGTGTGCCGATGGTGGAGATTATTCTACAGTCACAGTGTGCCGGTGGTGGAGATTATTCTGTTGTCACAGTGTGCCGGTGGTGGAGATTATTCTACAGTCACAGTGTGCCAGTGGTGGAGATTGTTCTCTGTTCGCAGTGTGCCGGTGGTGGAGATTATTCTGCGGTCACAGTGTGCCGGTGGTGGAGATTATTCTACAGTCACAGTGTGCCGGTGGTGGAGATTATTCTGCAGTCACAGTGTGCCGGTGGTGGAGATTATTCTGTAGTTACAGTGTGCCGGTGTTGGAGGTTATTCTGTGGTCACAGTGTGCCAGTGGTGGAGATTATTCTCTGGTCACAGTGTGCCGGTGGTGGAGATTATTCTGTGGTCACAGTGTGCCGGTGATGGAGATTATTCTGCAGTCACACTGTGCCTGATGTGGAGATTATTCTGTGGTCACAGTGTGCCGGTGGTGGAGATTATTCTCTGGTCACAGTGTGCCGGTGGTGGAGATTATTCTCTGGTCACAGTGTGCCGGTGGTGGAGATTATTCTCCGGTCACAGTGTGCCGGTGGTGCAGATTATTCTGTGGTCACAGTGTGCCGGTGGTGGAGATTATTCTGTGCTCACAGTGTGCCGGTGGTGGAGATTATTCTCTGTTCGCAGTGTGCCGGTGGTGGAGATTATTCTGTGGTTACAATGTGCCGGTGGTGGAGATTATTCTGTGGTCACAGTGTGCCGGTGGTGGAGATTATTCTATGGTCACAGTGTGCCGGTGGTGGAGATTATTCTATGGTCACAGTGTGCCGGTGGTGGAGATTATTCTGCAGTCACAGTGTGCCGGTGGTGGAGATCATTCTGTGGTCACAGTGTGCCGGTGGTGGAGATTATTCTACAGTCACAGTGTGCCTGTGGTGGAGATTATTCTATGGTCACAGTGTGCCGGTGGTGGAGATTATTCTCTGATCACAGTGTGCCGGTGGTGGAGATTATTCTGTGGTCACAGTGTGCCGGTGGTGGAGATTATTCTGTGGTCACAGTGTGCCTGTGGTGGAGATTATTCTGTGGTCACAGTGTGCCGGTGGTGGAGATTATTCTCTGGTCACAGTGTGCCGGTGGTGGAGATTATTCGACAGTCACAGTGTGCCGGTGGTGGAGATTATTCTGCGGTCACAGTGTGCCGGTGGTGCAGATTATTCTGTGGTCACAGTGTGCCGGTGGTGGAGATTATTCTCTGGTCACAGTGTGCCGGTGGTGGAGATTATTCTCTGGTCACAGTGTGCCGGTGGTGCAGATTATTCTCTGGTCACAGTGTGCCGGTGGTGGAGAATATTCTATGGTTACAGTGTGCCGATGGTGGAGATTATTCTGTGGTCACAGTGTGCCGGTGGTGGAGATTATTCTGTGGTCACAGTGTGCTGGTGGTGGAGATTATTCTGTTGTCACAGTGTGCCGGTGGTGGAGATTATTCTGTGGTCACAGTGTGCCGGTGGTGGAGATTATTCTCTGGTCACAGTGTGCCGGTGGTGGAGATTATTCTACAGTCACAGTGTGCCGGTGGTGGAGATTATTCTACAGTCACAGTGTGCCGGTGGTGGAGATTATTCTATGGTTACAGTGTGCCGGTGTTGGAGATTATTCTGTGGTCACAGTGTGCCAGTGGTGGAGATTATTCTGTGGTCACAGTGTGCCGGTGATGGAGATTATTCTGCAGTCACACTGCGCCTGATGTGGAGATTATTCTGTGGTCACAGTGTGCCGATGGTGGAGATTATTCTCTGGTCACAGTGTGTCGGTGGTGGAGATTATTCTCTGGTCACAGTGTGCCGGTGGTGGAGATTATTCTATGGTTACAGTGTGCCAATGGTGGAGATTATTCTCTGGTCACAGTGTGCCGGTGGTGGAGATTATTCTGTGGTCACAGTGAGCCGGTGGTGGAGATTATTCTGCAGTCACAGTGTGCCGGTGGTGGAGATTATTCTGCAGTCACAGTGTGCCTGATGTGGAGATTATTCTCTGGTCACAGTGTGCCGGTGGTGGAGATTATTCTCTGGTCACAGTGTGCCGGTGGTGGAGATTATTCTGTGGTCACAGTGTGCCGGTGGTGGAGATTATTCTGTGGTCACAGTGTGCTGGTGGTGGAGATTATTCTCTGGTCACAGTGTGCCGGTGGTGGAGATTATTCTGCAGTCACAGTGTGCCGGTGGTGGAGATTATTCTGCAGTCACAGTGTGCCTGATGTGGAGATTATTCTCTGGTCACAGTGTGCCGGTGGTGGAGATTATTCTGTGGTCACAGTGTGCCGGTGGTGAAGATTATTCTGTGGTCACAGTGTGCCGGTGGTGGAGATTATTCTGTGGTCACAGTGTGCCGGTGGTGGAGATTATTCTCTGGTCACAGTGTGCCGGTGGTGGATATTATTCTCTGGTCACAGTGTGCCGGTGGTGGAGATTATTCTCTGGTCACAGTGTGCCGGTGTTGGAGATTATTCTCTGGTTACAGTGTGCCGGTGGTGGAGATTATTCTGTGGTCACAGTGTGCCGGTGGTGGAGATTATTCTGTGGTCACAGTGTGCCGGTGGTGGAGATTATTCTGTGGTCACAGTGTGCTGGTGGTGGAGATTATTCTCTGGTCACAGTGTGCCGGTGTTGGAGATTATTCTGTGGTTACAGTGTGCCGGTGGTGGAGATTATTCTGTGGTCACAGTGTGCCGGTGGTGGAGATTATTCTGTGGTCACAGTGTGCCGGTGGTGGAGATTATTCTGTGGTCACAGTGTGCCGGTGGTGGAGATTATTCTCTGGTCACAGTGTGCCGGTTGTGGAGATTATTCTGTGGTCACAGTGTGCCGGTGGTGGAGATTATTCTGCAGTCACAGTGTGCCAGTGGTGGAGATTATTCTCTGGTCACAGTGTGCCGGTGGTGGAGATTATTCTATGGTTACAGTGTGCCGGTGGTGGAGATTATTCTCTGGTAACAATGTGCCGGTGGTGGAGATTATTCTGTGGTCACAGTGTGCCGGTGGTGGAGATTATTCTACAGTCACAGTGTGCCGGTGATGGAGATTATTCTGTGGTCACAGTGTGCCGGTGGTGGAGATTATTCTACAGTCACAGTGTGCCGGTGGTGGAGATTATTCTGTGGTCACAGTGTGCCGGTGGTGGAGATTATTCTGTGGTCACAGTGTGCCGGTGGTGGAGATTATTCTGTGGTCACAGTGTGCCGGTGGTGGAGATTATTCTACGGTCACAGTGTGCCGGTGGTGCAGATTATTCTGTGGTCACAGTGTGCCGGTGGTGGAGATTATTCTGTGGTCACAGTGTGCCGGTGTTGGAGATTATTCTGTGGTTACAGTGTGCCGGTGGTGGAGATTATTCTGTGGTCACAGTGTGCCGGTGGTGGAGATTATTCTGTGGTCACAGTGTGCCGGTGGTGGAGATTATTCTCTGGTCACAGTGTGCCGGTGGTGGAGATTATTCTGTGGTCACTGTGTGCCGGTGGTGGAGATTATTCTGCAGTCACAGTGTGCCAGTGGTGGAGATTATTCTCTGGTCACAGTGTGCCGGTGGTGGAGATTATTCTATGGTTACAGTGTGCCGGTGGTGGAGATTATTCTCTGGTAACAATGTGCCGGTGGTGGAGATTATTCTGTGGTCACAGTGTGCCGGTGGTGGAGATTATTCTACAGTCACAGTGTGCCGGTGGTGGAGATTATTCTGTGGTCACAGTGTGCCGGTGGTGGAGATTATTCTGCAGTCACAGTGTGCCGGTGGTGGAGATTATTCTCTGGTCACAGTGTGCCGGTGGTGGAGATTATTCTGTGGTCACAGTGTGCCGGTGGTGGAGATTATTCTGTGGTCACAGTGTGCCGGTGGTGGAGATTATTCTCCGGTCACAGTGTGCCGGTGGTGCAGATTATTCTGTGGTCACAGTGTGCCGGTGGTGGAGATTATTCTGTGGTCACAGTGTGCCGGTGGTGGAGATTATTCTCTGTTCGCAGTGTGCCGGTGGTGGAGATTATTCTGTGGTTACAGTGTGCCGGTGGTGGAGATTATTCTGTGGTCACAGTGTGCCGGTGGTGGAGATTATTCTCTGGTCACAGTGTGCCAGTGGTGGACATTATTCTATGGTTACAGTGTGCCGGTGGTGGAGATTATTCTGTGGTCACAGTGTGCCGGTGGTGGAGATTATTCTGTGGTCACAGTGTGCCGGTGGTGGAGATTATTCTGTGGTCACAGTGTGCCGGTGGTGGAGATTATTCTATGGTCACAGTGTGCCAGTGGTGGAGATTATTCTGTGGTTACAGTGTGCCGGTGGTGGAGATTATTCTGTGGTCAAGTGTGCCGGTGGTGGAGATTATTCTATGGTTACAGTGTGCCGGTGGTGGAGATTATTCTGTGGTCACAGTGTGCCGGTGGTAGAGATTATTGTACAGTCACAGTGTGCCGGTCGTGGAGATTATTCTGTGGTCACAGTGTGCCGGTGGTTTAGATTATTCTGTGGTCACAGTGTGCCGGTGGTGGAGATTATTCTACAGTCTCAGTGTGCCGGTGGTGGAGATTATTCTGTGGTCACAGTGTGCCGGTGGTGGAGATTATTCTGTGGTCACAGTGTGCCGATGGTGGAGATTATTCTGTGGTCACAGTGTGCCGATGGTGGAGATTATTCTGTGGTCACAGTGTGCCGGTGGTGGAGATTATTTTGTGGTCACAGTGTGCCGGTGGTGGAGATTATTCTGTGGTCACAGTGTGCCGGTGGTGGAGATTATTCTGTGGACACTGTGCCGGTGGTGGAGATTATTCTGTGGTCACAGTGTGCCGGTGGTGGAGATTATTTTGTGGTCACAGTGTGCCGGTGGTGGAGATTATTCTGTGGTCACAGTGTGCCGGTGGTGGAGATTATTCGACAGTCACAGTGTGCCGGTAGTGGAGATTATTCTGTGGTCACAGTGTGCCGGTGGTGGAGATTATTCTACAGTCACAGTGTGCCGGTGGTGGAGATTATTCTGTGGTCACAGTGTGCCGGTGGTGGAGATTATTCGACAGTCACAGTGTGCCGGTGGTGGAGATTATTCTACAGTCACAGTGTGCCGGTGGTGAAGATTATTCTGTGGTCACAGTGTGCCGGAGGTGGAGATTATTCTGTGGTCACAGTGTGCCGTTGGTGGAGATTATTCTACAGTCTCAGTGTGCCGTTGCTGGAGATTATTCTGTGGTCACAGTGTGCCGATGGTGGAAATTATCCTACAGTCACAGTGTGCCGGTGGTGGAGATTATTCTACAGTCACAGTGTGCCGTTGCTGGAGATTATTCGATGGTCACAGTGTGCCGGTGGTGGAGATTATTCTGTGGTCATAGTGTGCCGGTGGTGGAGATTATTCTACAGTCACAGTGTGCCGGTGGTGGAGATTATTCTCTGGTCACAGTGTGCCGATGGTGGAGATTATTCTGTGGTCACAGTGTGCCGGTGGTGGAGATTATTCTGTGGTCACAGTGTGCCGGTGGTGGAGATTATTCTCTGTTCGCAGTGTGCCGGAGGTGGAGATTATTCTGTGGTTACAGTGTGCCTTGGTGGAGATTATTCTGTGGTCACAGTGTGCCGGTGGTGGAGATTATTCTGTGGTCACAGTGTGCCGGTGGTGGAGATTATTCTCTGGTCACAGTGTGCCGGTGGTGGAGATTATTCTGTGGTCACATGTGCCGGTGGTGGAGATTATTCTCTGGTCACAGTGTGTCGGTGCTGGAGATTATTCTGTGGTCACATTGTGCCGGTGATGGAGATTATTCTATGGTTACAGTGTGCCGGTGGTGAAGCTTATTCTGTGGTCACAGTGTGCCGGTGGTGGAGATTATTCTGTGGTCACAGTGTGCCGGTGGTGGAGATTATTCTCCAGTCACAGTGTGCCGGTGGTGGAGACTATTCTGTGGTCACAGTGTGTCGGTGGTGGAGATTATTCTGTGGTCACAGTGTGCCGATGGTGGAGATTATTCTACAGTCACAGTGTGCCGGTGGTGGAGATTATTCTGTTGTCACAGTGTGCCGGTGGTGGAGATTATTCTACAGTCACAGTGTGCCAGTGGTGGAGATTGTTCTCTGTTCGCAGTGTGCCGGTGGTGGAGATTATTCTGCGGTCACAGTGTGCCGGTGGTGGAGATTATTCTACAGTCACAGTGTGCCGGTGGTGGAGATTATTCTACAGTCACAGTGTGCCGGTGGTGGAGATTATTCTGTGGTTACAGTGTGCCGGTGTTGGAGGTTATTCTGTGGTCACAGTGTGCCAGTGGTGGAGATTATTCTCTGGTCACAGTGTGCCGGTGGTGGAGATTATTCTGTGGTCACAGTGTGCCGGTGATGGAGATTATTCTGCAGTCACACTGTGCCTGATGTGGAGATTATTCTGTGGTCACAGTGTGCCGGTGGTGGAGATTATTCTCTGGTCACAGTGTGCCGGTGGTGGAGATTATTCTCTGGTCACAGTGTGCCGGTGGTGCAGATTATTCTGTGGTCACAGTGTGCCGGTGGTGGAGATTATTCTGTGGTCACAGTGTGCCGGTGGTGGAGATTATTCTCTGTTCGCAGTGTGCCGGTGGTGGAGATTATTCTGTGGTTACAATGTGCCGGTGGTGGAGATTATTCTGTGGTCACAGTGTGCCGGTGGTCGAGATTATTCTCTGGTCACAGTGTGCCAGTGGTGTACATTATTCTATGGTTACAGTGTGCCGGTGGTGGAGATTATTCTGTGGTCACAGTGTGCCGGTGGTGGAGATTATTCTGTGGTCACAGTGTGCCGGTGGTGGAGATTATTCTCTGGTCACAGTGTGCCGGTGGTGGAGATTATTCTGTGGTCACAGTGTGCCGGTGGTGGAGATTATTCTGTGGTCACAGTGTGCCGGTGGTGGAGATTATTCTATGGTCACAGTGTGCCGGTGGTGGAGATTATTCTGTGGTTACAGTGTGCCGGTGCTGGAGATTATTCTGTGGTCACAGTGTGCCGGTGGTGGAGATTATTCTGTGGTCACAGTGTGCCGGTGGTAGAGATTATTGTACAGTCACAGTGTGCCGGTCGTGGAGATTATTCTGTGGTCACAGTGTGCCGGTGGTTTAGATTATTCTGTGGTCACAGTGTGCCGGTGGTGGAGATTATTCTACAGTCTCAGTGTGCCGGTGGTGGAGATTATTCTGTGGTCACAGTGTGCCGGTGGTGGAGATTATTCTGTGGTCACAGTGTGCCGGTGGTGGAGATTATTTTGTGGTCACAGTGTGCCGGTGGTGGAGATTATTCTGTGGTCACAGTGTGCCGGTGGTGGAGATTATTCTGTGGACACAGTGTGCCGGTGGTGGAGATTATTCTGTGGTCACAGTGTGCCGGTGGTGGAGATTATTTTGTGGTCACAGTGTGCCGGTGGTGGAGATTATTCTGTGGTCACAGTGTGCCGGTGGTGGAGATTATTCGACAGTCACAGTGTGCCGGCAGTGGAGATTATTCTGTGGTCACAGTGTGCCGGTGGTGGAGATTATTCTACAGTCACAGTGTGCCGGTGGTGGAGATTATTCTGTGGTCACAGTGTGCCGGTGGTGGAGATTATTCGACAGTCACAATGTGCCGGTGGTGAAGATTATTCTGTGGTCACAGTGTGCCGGTGGTGGAGATTATTCTGTGGTCACAGTGTGCCGTTGGTGGAGATTATTCTACAGTCTCAGTGTGCCGTTGCTGGAGATTATTCTGTGGTCACAGTGTGCCGATGGTGGAAATTATCCTACAGTCACAGTGTGCCGGTGGTGGAGATTATTCTACAGTCACAGTGTGCCGTTGCTGGAGATTATTCGATGGTCACAGTGTGCCGGTGGTGGAGATTATTCTGTGGTCATAGTGTGCCGGTGGTGGAGATTATTCTACAGTCACAGTGTGCCTGTGGTGGAGATTATTCTCTGGTCACAGTGTGCCGATGGTGGAGATTATTCTGTGGTCACAATGTGCCGGTGGTGGAGATTATTCTGTGGTCACAGTGTGCCGGTGGTGGAGATTATTCTCTGTTCGCAGTGTGCCGGAGGTGGAGATTATTCTGTGGTTACAGTGTGCCTTGGTGGAGATTATTCTGTGGTCACAGTGTGCCGGTGGTGGAGATTATTCTCTGGTCACAGTGTGCCGGTGGTGGAGATTATTCTCTGGTCACAGTGTGCCGGTGGTGGAGATTATTCTGTGGTCACAGTGTGCCGGTGGTGGAGATTATTCTCTGGTCACAATGTGTCGGTGCTGGAGATTATTCTGTGGTCACATTGTGCCGGTGATGGAGATTATTCTATGGTTACAGTGTGCCGGTGGTGAAGATTATTCTGTGGTCACAGTGTGCCGGTGGTGGAGATTATTCTGTGGTCACAGTGTGCCGGTGGTGGAGATTATTCTCCAGTCACAGTGTGCCGGTGGTGGAGATTATTCTGTTGTCACAGTGTGCCGATGGTGGAGATTATTCTACAGTCACAGTGTGCCGGTGGTGGAGATTATTCTGTGGTCACAGTGTGCCGATGGTGGAGATTATTCTACAGTCACAGTGTGCCGGTGGTGGAGATTATTCTGTTGTCACAGTGTGCCGTTGGTGGAGATTATTCTACAGTCACAGTGTGCCAGTGGTGGAGATTGTTCTCTGTTCGCAGTGTGCCGGTGGTGGAGATTATTCTGTGGTCACAGTGTGCCGGTGGTGGAGATTATTCTACAGTCACAGTGTGCCGGTGGTGGAGATTATTCTACAGTCACAGTGTGCCGGTGGTGGAGATTATTCTATGGTTACAGTGTGCCGGTGTTGGAGATTATTCTGTGGTCACAGTGTGCCAGTGGTGGAGATTATTCTCTGGTCACAGTGTGCCGGTGGTGGAGATTATTCTGTGGTCACAGTGTGCCGGTGATGGAGATTATTCTGCAGTCACACTGTGCCTGATGTGGAGATTATTCTGTGGTCACAGTATGCCGGTGGTGGAGATTATTCTCTGGTCACAGTGTGCCGGTGGTGGAGATTATTCTCTGGTCACAGTGTGCCGGTGGTGGAGATTATTCTATGGTTACAGTGTGCCGATGGTGGAGATTATTCTCTGGTCACAGTGTGCCGGTGGTGGAGATTATTCTGTGGTCACAGTGAGCCGGTGGTGGAGATTATTCTGCAGTCACAGTGTGCCGGTGGTGGAGATTATTCTGCAGTCACAGTGTGCCAGTGGTGGAGATTATTCTCTGGTCACAGTGTGCCAGTGGTGGAGATTATTCTATGGTTACAGTGTGCCGGTGGTGGAGATTATTCTCTGGTAACAATGTGCCGGTGGTGGAGATTATTCTGTGGTCAGAGTGTGCCGGTGGTGGAGATTATTCTGCAGTCACAGTGTGCCGGTGGTGGAGATTATTCTGTGGTCACAGTGTGCCGGTGGTGGAGATGATTCTACAGTCACAGTGTGCCGGTGGTGGAGATTATTCTGTGGTCACAGTGTGCCGGTGGTGGAGATTATTCTGTGGTCACAGTGTGCCGGTGGTGGAGATTATTCTACAGTCACAGTGTGCCGGTGGTGCAGATTATTCTGTGGTCACAGTGTGCCGGTGGTGGAGATTATTCTCTGTTCGCAGTGTGCCGGTGGTGGAGATTATTCTGTGGTTACAGTGTGCTGGTGGTGGAGATTATTCTGTGGTCACAGTGTGCCGGTGGTGGAGATTATTCTCTGGTCACAGTGTGCCAGTGGTGGACATTATTCTATGGTCACAGTGTGCCGGTGGTGGAGATTATTCTGTGGTTACAGTGTGCCGGTGGTGGAGATTATTCTGTGGTCACAGTGTGCCGGTGGTGGAGATTATTCTGTGGTCACAGTGTGCCGGTGGTGGAGATTATTCTGTGGTCACAGTGTGCCGGTGGTGGAGATTATTCTATGGTTACAGTGTGCCGGTGGTGGAGATTATTCTGTGGTCACAGTGTGCCGGTGGTAGAGATTATTGTACAGTCACAGTGTGCCGGTCGTGGAGATTATTCTGTGGTCACAGTGTGCCGGTGGTTTAGATTATTCTGTGGTCACAGTGTGCCGGTGGTGGAGATTATTCTACAGTCTCAGTGTGCCGGTGGTGGAGATTATTCTGTGGTCACAGTGTGCCGGTGGTGGAGATTATTCTGTGGTCACAGTGTGCCGATGGTGTAGATTATTCTGTGGTCACAGTGTGCCGATGGTGGAGATTATTCTGTGGTCACAGTGTGCCGGTGGTGGAGATTATTCTGTGGTCACAGTGTGCCGGTGGTGGAGATTATTTTGTGGTCACAGTGTGCCGGTGGTGGAGATTATTCTGTGGTCACAGTGTGCCGGTGGTGGAGATTATTCTGTGGACACAGTGTGCCGGTGGTGGAGATTATTCCGTGGTCACAGTGTGCCGGTAGTGGAGATTATTCTGTGGTCACAGTGTGCCGGTGGTGGAGATTATTCTGTGGTCACAGTGTGCCGGTGGTGGAGATTATTCTACAGTCACAGTGTGCCGGTGGTGGAGATTATTCTACAGTCACAGTGTGCCGGTGGTGAAGATTATTCCGTGGTCACAGTGTGCCGGTGGTGGAGATTATTCTGTGGTCACAGTGTGCCGTTGGTGGAGATTATTCTACAGTCTCAGTGTGCCGTTGCTGGAGATTATTCTGTGGTCACAGTGTGCCGATGGTGGAAATTATCCTACAGTCACAGTGTGCCGGTGGTGGAGATTATTCTAGTCACAGTGTGCCATTGCTGGAGATTATTCGATGGTCACAGTGTGCCGGTGGTGGAGATTATTCTACAGTCACAGTGTGCCGGTGGTGGAGATTATTCTCTGGTCACAGTGTGCCGATGGTGGAGATTATTCTGTGGTCACAGTGTGCCGTTGCTGGAGATTATTCTGTGGTCATAGTGTGCCGGTGGTGGAGATTATTCTACAGTCACAGTGTGCCGGTGGTGGAGATTATTCTCTGGTCACAGTGTGCCGATGGTGGAGATTATTCTGTGGTCACAGTGTGCCGGTGTTGGAGATTATTCTGTGTCACAGTGTGCCGGTGGTGGAGATTATTCTCTGTTCGCAGTGTGCCGGAGGTGGAGATTATTCTGTGGTTACAGTGTGCCTTGGTTGAGATTATTCTGTGGTCACAGTGTGCCGGTGGTGGAGATTATTCTCTGTTCGCAGTGTGCCGGTGGTGGAGATTATTCTGTGGTTACAGTGTGCTGGTGGTGGAGATTATTCTGTGGTCACAGTGTGCCGGTGGTGGAGATTATTCTCTGGTCACAGTGTGCCAGTGGTGGACATTATTCTATGGTCACAGTGTGCCGGTGGTGGAGATTATTCTGTGGTTACAGTGTGCCGGTGGTGGAGATTATTCTGTGGTCACAGTGTGCCGGTGGTGGAGATTATTCTGTGGTCACAGTGTGCCGGTGGTGGAGATTATTCTGTGGTCACAGTGTGCTGGTGGTGGAGATTATTCTATGGTTACAGTGTGCCGGTGGTGGAGATTATTCTGTGGTCACAGTGTGCCGGTGGTAGAGATTATTGTACAGTCACAGTGTGCCGGTCGTGGAGATTATTCTGTGGTCACAGTGTGCCGGTGGTTTAGATTATTCTGTGGTCACAGTGTGCCGGTGGTGGAGATTATTCTACAGTCTCAGTGTGCCGGTGGTGGAGATTATTCTGTGGTCACAGTGTGCCGGTGGTGGAGATTATTCTGTGGTCACAGTGTGCCGATGGTGTAGATTATTCTGTGGTCACAGTGTGCCGATGGTGGAGATTATTCTGTGGTCACAGTGTGCCGGTGGTGGAGATTATTCTGTGGTCACAGTGTGCCGGTGGTGGAGATTATTTTGTGGTCACAGTGTGCCGGTGGTGGAGATTATTCTGTGGTCACAGTGTGCCGGTGGTGGAGATTATTCTGTGGACACAGTGTGCCGGTGGTGGAGATTATTCCGTGGTCACAGTGTGCCGGTAGTGGAGATTATTCTGTGGTCACAGTGTGCCGGTGGTGGAGATTATTCTGTGGTCACAGTGTGCCGGTGGTGGAGATTATTCTACAGTCACAGTGTGCCGGTGGTGGAGATTATTCTACAGTCACAGTGTGCCGGTGGTGAAGATTATTCCGTGGTCACAGTGTGCCGGTGGTGGAGATTATTCTGTGGTCACAGTGTGCCGTTGGTGGAGATTATTCTACAGTCTCAGTGTGCCGTTGCTGGAGATTATTCTGTGGTCACAGTGTGCCGATGGTGGAAATTATCCTACAGTCACAGTGTGCCGGTGGTGGAGATTATTCTAGTCACAGTGTGCCATTGCTGGAGATTATTCGATGGTCACAGTGTGCCGGTGGTGGAGATTATTCTACAGTCACAGTGTGCCGGTGGTGGAGATTATTCTCTGGTCACAGTGTGCCGATGGTGGAGATTATTCTGTGGTCACAGTGTGCCGTTGCTGGAGATTATTCTGTGGTCATAGTGTGCCGGTGGTGGAGATTATTCTACAGTCACAGTGTGCCGGTGGTGGAGATTATTCTCTGGTCACAGTGTGCCGATGGTGGAGATTATTCTGTGGTCACAGTGTGCCGGTGGTGGAGATTATTCTGTGTCACAGTGTGCCGGTGGTGGAGATTATTCTCTGTTCGCAGTGTGCCGGAGGTGGAGATTATTCTGTGGTTACAGTGTGCCTTGGTTGAGATTATTCTGTGGTCACAGTGTGCCGGTGGTGGAGATTATTCTCTGGTCACAGTGTGCCGGTGGTGGAGATTATTCTGTGGTCACAGTGTGCCGATGGTGTAGATTATTCTGTGGTCACAGTGTGCCGATGGTGGAGATTATTCTGTGGTCACAGTGTGCCGGTGGTGGAGATTATTCTGTGGTCACAGTGTGCCGGTGGTGGAGATTATTTTGTGGTCACAGTGTGCCGGTGGTGGAGATTATTCTGTGGTCACAGTGTGCCGGTGGTGGAGATTATTCTGTGGACACAGTGTGCCGGTGGTGGAGATTATTCTGTGGTCACAGTGTGCCGGTAGTGGAGATTATTCTGTGGTCACAGTGTGCCGGTGGTGGAGATTATTCTGTGGTCACAGTGTGCCGGTGGTGGAGATTATTCTACAGTCACAGTGTGCCGGTGGTGGAGATTATTCTACAGTCACAGTGTGCCGGTGGTGAAGATTATTCCGTGGTCACAGTGTGCCGGTGGTGGAGATTATTCTGTGGTCACAGTGTGCCGTTGGTGGAGATTATTCTACAGTCTCAGTGTGCCGTTGCTGGAGATTATTCTGTGGTCACAGTGTGCCGATGGTGGAAATTATCCTACAGTCACAGTGTGCCGGTGGTGGAGATTATTCTAGTCACAGTGTGCCATTGCTGGAGATTATTCGATGGTCACAGTGTGCCGGTGGTGGAGATTATTCTACAGTCACAGTGTGCCGGTGGTGGAGATTATTCTCTGGTCACAGTGTGCCGATGGTGGAGATTATTCTGTGGTCACAGTGTGCCGTTGCTGGAGATTATTCTGTGGTCATAGTGTGCCGGTGGTGGAGATTATTCTACAGTCACAGTGTGCCGGTGGTGGAGATTATTCTCTGGTCACAGTGTGCCGATGGTGGAGATTATTCTGTGGTCACAGTGTGCCGGTGGTGGAGATTATTCTGTGTCACAGTGTGCCGGTGGTGGAGATTATTCTCTGTTCGCAGTGTGCCGGAGGTGGAGATTATTCTGTGGTTACAGTGTGCCTTGGTTGAGATTATTCTGTGGTCACAGTGTGCCGGTGGTGGAGATTATTCTCTGGTCACAGTGTGCCGGTGGTGGAGATTATTCTCTGGTCACAGTGTGTCGGTGGTGGAGATTATTCTGTGGTCACAGTGTGCCGGTGGTGGAGATTATTCTCTGGTCACAGTGTGTCGTTGCTGGAGATTATTCTGTGGTCACATTGTGCCGGTGATGGAGATTATTCTATGGTTACAGTGTGCCGGTGGTGAAGATTATTCTGTGGTCACAGTGTGCCGGTGGTGGAGATTATTCTGTGGTCACAGTGTGCCGGTGGTGGAGATTATTCTCCAGTCACAGTGTGCCGGTGGTGGAGACTATTCTGTGGTCGCAGTGTGTCGGTGGTGGAGATTATTCTGTGGTCACAGTGTGCCGATGGTGGAGATTATTCTACAGTCACAGTGTGCCGGTGGTGGAGATTATTCTGTTGTCACAGTGTGCCGGTGGTGGAGATTATTCTACAGTCACAGTGTGCCAGTGGTGGAGATTGTTCTCTGTTCGCAGTGTGCCGGTGGTGGAGATTATTCTGTGGTCACAGTGTTCCGGTGGTGGAGATTATTCTACAGTCACAGTGTGCCGGTGGTGGAGATTATTCTACAGTCACAGTGTGCCGGTGGTGGAGATTATTCTATGGTTACAGTGTGCCGGTGTTGGAGATTATTCTGTGGTCACAGTGTGCCAGTGGTGGAGATTATTCTCTGGTCACAGTGTGCCGGTGGTGGAGATTATTCTGTGGTCACAGTGTGCCAGTGATGGAGATTATTCTGCAGTCACACTGTGCCTGATGTGGAGATTATTCTGTGGTCACAGTGTGCCGGTGGTGGAGATTATTCTCTGGTCACAGTGTGCCGGTGGTGGAGATTATTCTCTGGTCACAGTGTGCCGGTGGTGGAGATTATTCTATGGTTACAGTGTGCCGATGGTGGAGATTATTCTCTGGTCACAGTGTGCCGGTGGTGGAGATTATTCTGTGGTCACAGTGAGCCGGTGGTGGAGATTATTCTGCAGTCACAGTGTGCCGGTGGTGGAGATTATTCTGCAGTCACAGTGTGCCTGATGTGGAGATTATTCTGTGGTCACAGTGTGCCGGTGGTGGAGATTATTCTCTGGTCACAGTGTGCCGGTGGTGGAGATTATTCTCTGGTCACAGTGTGCCGTTGGTGGAGATTATTCTGTGGTCACAGTGTGCCGGTGGTGGAGATTATTCTGTGGTCACAGTGTGCCGGTGTTGGAGATTATTCTGTGGTTACAGTGTGCTGGTGGTGGAGATTATTCTGTGGTCACAGTGTGCCGGTGGTGGAGATTATTCTGTGGTCACAGTGTGCCGGTGGTGGAGATTATTCTGTGGTCACAGTGTGCCGGTGGTGGAGATTATTCTGTGGTCACAGTGTGCCGGTGGTGGAGATTATTCTGCAGTCACAGTGTGCCAGTGGTGGAGATTATTCTCTGGTCACAGTGTGCCAGTGGTAGAGATTATTCTATGGTTACAGTGTGCCGGTGGTGGAGATTATTATCTGGTAACAATGTGCCGGTGGTGGAGATTATTCTGTGGTCACAGTGTGCCGGTGGTGGAGATTATTCTACAGTCACAGTGTGCCGGTGGTGGAGATTATTCTGTGGTCACAGTGTGCCGGTGGTGGAGATTATTCTACAGTCACAGTGTGCCGGTGGTGGAGATTATTCTGTGGTCACAGTGTGCCGGTGGTGGAGATTATTCTGTGGTCACAGTGTGCCGGTGGTGGAGATTATTCTGTGGTCACAGTGTGCCGGTGGTGGAGATTATTCTACGGTCACAGTGTGCCGGTGGTGCAGATTATTCTGTGGTCACAGTGTGCCAGTGGTGGAGATTATTCTGTGGTCACAGTGTGCCGGTGGTGGAGATTATTCTGTGGTCACAGTGTGCCGGTGGTGGAGATTATTCTCTGTTCGCAGTGTGCCGGTGGTGGAGATTATTCTGTGGTTACAGTGTGCCGGTGGTGGAGATTATTCTGTGGTCACAGTGTGCCGGTGGTGGAGATTATTCTCTGGTCACAGTGTGCCAGTGGTGGACATTATTCTATGGTTACAGTGTGCCGGTGGTGGAGATTATTCTGCGGTCACAGTGTGCCGGTGGTGGAGATTATTCTGTGGTCACAGTGTGCCGGTGGTGGAGATTATTCTCTGGTCACAGTGTGCCGGTGGTGGAGATTATTCTGTGGTCACAGTGTGCCGGTGGTGGAGATTATTCTGTGGTCACAGTGTGCCGGTGGTGGAGATTATTCTATGGTCACAGTGTGCCGGTGGTGGAGATTATTCTGTGGTTACAGTGTGCCGGTGGTGGAGATTATTCTACGGTCTCAGTGTGCCGGTGGTGGAGATTATTCTGTGGTCACAGTGTGCCAGTGGTGGAGATTATTCTGTGGTCACAGTGTGCCGGTGGTGGAGATTATTCTATGGTTACAGTGTGCCGGTGGTGGAGATTATTCTGTGGTCACAGTGTGCCGGTGGTAGAGATTATTGTACAGTCACAGTGTGCCGGTCGTGGAGATTATTCTGTGGTCACAGTGTGCCGGTGGTTTAGATTATTCTGTGGTCACAGTGTGCCGGTGGTGGAGATTATTCTACAGTCTCAGTGTGCCGGTGGTGGAGATTATTCTGTGGTCACAGTGTGCCGGTGGTGGAGATTATTCTGTGGTCACAGTGTGCCGATGGTGGAGATTATTCTGTGGTCACAGTTTGCCGATGTTGGAGATTATTCTGTGGTCACAGTGTGCCGGTGGTGGAGATTATTCTGTGGTCACAGTGTGCCGGTGGTGGAGATTATTTTGTGGTCACAGTGTGCCGGTGGTGGAGATTATTCTGTGGTGACAGTGTGCCGATGGTGGAGATTATTCTGTTGTCACAGTGTGCCGATGGTGGAGATTATTCTGTGGTCACAGTGTGCCGGTGGTGGAGATTATTCTGTGGTCACAGTGTGCCGGTGGTGGAGATTATTCTCTGGTCACAGTCTGCCGGTGGTGGAGATTATTCTGTGGTCACAGTGTGCCGGTGGTGGAGATTATTTTGTGGTCACAGTGTGCCGGTGGTGGAGATTATTCTGTGGTCACAGTGTGCCGGTGGTGGAGATTATTCTATGGACACAGTGTGCCGGTGGTGGAGATTATTCTGTGGTCACAGTGTGCCGGTGGTGGAGATTATTTTGTGGTCACAGTGTGCCAGTGGTGGAGATTATTCTGTGGTCACAGTGTGCCGGTGGTGGAGATTATTCGACAGTCACAGTGTGCCGGTGGTGGAGATTATTCTGTGGTCACAGTGTGCCGGTGGTGGAGATTATTCGACAGTCACAGTGTGCCGGTGGTGGAGATTATTCTACAGTCACAGTGTGCCGGTGGTGAAGATTATTCTGTGGTCACAGTGTTCCGGTGGTGGAGATTATTCTACAGTCACCGTGTGCCGGTGGTGGAGATTATTCTATGGTCACAGTGTGCCGGTGGTGGAGATTATTCTGTGGTTACAGTGTGCCGGTGGTGGAGATTATTCTACGGTCTCAGTGTGCCGGTGGTGGAGATTATTCTGTGGTCACAGTGTGCCAGTGGTGGAGATTATTCTGTGGTCACAGTGTGCCGGTGGTGGAGATTATTTTGTGGACACAGTGTGCCGTTGGTGGAGATTATTCAACAGTCACAGTGTGCCGATGGTGGAAATTATCCAACAGTCACAGTGTGCCGGTGGTGGAGATTATTCTACAGTCAAAGTGTGCCGTTGCTGGAGATTATTCTACGGTCTTAGTGTGCCGGTGGTGGAGATTATTCTATGGTTACAGTGTGCCGGTGGTGGAGATTATTCTGTGGTCACAGTGTGCCGGTGGTAGAGATTATTGTACAGTCACAGTGTGCCGGTCGTGGAGATTATTCTGTGGTCACAGTGTGCCGGTGGTTTAGATTATTCTGTGGTCACAGTGTGCCGGTGGTGGAGATTATTCTACAGTCTCAGTGTGCCGGTGGTGGAGATTATTCTGTGGTCACAGTGTGCCGGTGGTGGAGATTATTCTGTGGTCACAGTGTGCCGATGGTGGAGATTATTCTGTGGTCACAGTTTGCCGATGTTGGAGATTATTCTGTGGTCACAGTGTGCCAGTGGTGGAGATTATTCTGTGGTCACAGTCTGCCGGTGGTGGAGATTATTCTGTGGTCACAGTGTGCCGGTGGTGGAGATTATTTTGTGGTCACAGTGTGCCGGTGGTGGAGATTATTGTGTGGTCACAGTGTGCCGCTGGTGGAGATTATTCTGTGCTCACAGTGTGCCGGTGGTGGAGATTATTCTGTGGTCACAGTGTGCCAGTGGTGGAGATTATTCTGTGGTCACATTGTGCCGGTGATGGAGATTATTCTATGGTTACAGTGTGCCGGTGGTGAAGCTTATTCTGTGGTCACAGTGTGCCGGTGGTGGAGATTATTCTGTGGTCACAGTGTGCCGGTGGTGGAGATTATTCTCCAGTCACAGTGTGCCGGTGGTGGAGACTATTCTGTGGTCACAGTCTGTCGGTGGTGGAGATTATTCTGTGGTCACAGTGTGCCGATGGTGGAGATTATTCTACAGTCACAGTGTGCCGGTGGTGGAGATTATTCTGTTGTCACAGTGTGCCGGTGGTGGAGATTATTCTACAGTCACAGTGTGCCAGTGGTGGAGATTGTTCTCTGTTCGCAGTGTGCCGGTGGTGGAGATTATTCTGCGGTCACAGTGTGCCGGTGGTGGAGATTATTCTACAGTCACAGTGTGCCGGTGGTGGAGATTATTCTGCAGTCACAGTGTGCCGGTGGTGGAGATTATTCTGTGGTTACAGTGTGCCGGTGTTGGAGGTTATTCTGTGGTCACAGTGTGCCAGTGGTGGAGATTATTCTCTGGTCACAGTGTGCCGGTGGTGGAGATTATTCTGTGGTCACAGTGTGCCGGTGATGGAGATTATTCTGCAGTCACACTGTGCCTGATGTGGAGATTATTCTGTGGTCACAGTGTGCCGGTGGTGGAGATTATTCTCTGGTCACAGTGTGCCGGTGGTGGAGATTATTCTCTGGTCACAGTGTGCCGGTGGTGGAGATTATTCTCCGGTCACAGTGTGCCGGTGGTGCAGATTATTCTGTGGTCACAGTGTGCCGGTGGTGGAGATTATTCTGTGCTCACAGTGTGCCGGTGGTGGAGATTATTCTCTGTTCGCAGTGTGCCGGTGGTGGAGATTATTCTGTGGTTACAATGTGCCGGTGGTGGAGATTATTCTGTGGTCACAGTGTGCCGGTGGTGGAGATTATTCTATGGTCACAGTGTGCCGGTGGTGGAGATTATTCTATGGTCACAGTGTGCCGGTGGTGGAGATTATTCTGCAGTCACAGTGTGCCGGTGGTGGAGATCATTCTGTGGTCACAGTGTGCCGGTGGTGGAGATTATTCTACAGTCACAGTGTGCCTGTGGTGGAGATTATTCTATGGTCACAGTGTGCCGGTGGTGGAGATTATTCTCTGATCACAGTGTGCCGGTGGTGGAGATTATTCTGTGGTCACAGTGTGCCTGTGGTGGAGATTATTCTGTGGTCACAGTGTGCCGGTGGTGGAGATTATTCTCTGGTCACAGTGTGCCGGTGGTGGAGATTATTCGACAGTCACAGTGTGCCGGTGGTGGAGATTATTCTGCGGTCACAGTGTGCCGGTGGTGCAGATTATTCTGTGGTCACAGTGTGCCGGTGGTGGAGATTATTCTCTGGTCACAGTGTGCCGGTGGTGGAGATTATTCTCTGGTCACAGTGTGCCGGTGGTGCAGATTATTCTCTGGTCACAGTGTGCCGGTGGTGGAGAATATTCTATGGTTACAGTGTGCCGATGGTGGAGATTATTCTGTGGTCACAGTGTGCCGGTGGTGGAGATTATTCTGTGGTCACAGTGTGCTGGTGGTGGAGATTATTCTGTTGTCACAGTGTGCCGGTGGTGGAGATTATTCTGTGGTCACAGTGTGCCGGTGGTGGAGATTATTCTGTGGTCACAGTGTGCCGGTGGTGGAGATTATTCTACAGTCACAGTGTGCCGGTGGTGGAGATTATTCTACAGTCACAGTGTGCCGGTGGTGGAGATTATTCTATGGTTACAGTGTGCCGGTGTTGGAGATTATTCTGTGGTCACAGTGTGCCAGTGGTGGAGATTATTCTGTGGTCACAGTGTGCCGGTGATGGAGATTATTCTGCAGTCACACTGCGCCTGATGTGGAGATTATTCTGTGGTCACAGTGTGCCGATGGTGGAGATTATTCTCTGGTCACAGTGTGCCGGTGGTGGAGATTATTCTCTGGTCACAGTGTGCCGGTGGTGGAGATTATTCTATGGTTACAGTGTGCCAATGGTGGAGATTATTCTCTGGTCACAGTGTGCCGGTGGTGGAGATTATTCTGTGGTCACAGTGAGCCGGTGGTGGAGATTATTCTGTGGTCACAGTGTGCCGGTGGTGGAGATTATTCTACAGTCACAGTGTGCCGGTGGTGGAGATTATTCTACAGTCACAGTGTGCCGGTGGTGGAGATTATTCTGCAGTCACAGTGTGCCTGATGTGGAGATTATTCTCTGGTCACAGTGTGCCGGTGGTGGAGATTATTCTGTGGTCACAGTGTGCCGGTGGTGAAGATTATTCTGTGGTCACAGTGTGCCGGTGGTGGAGATTATTCTGTGGTCACAGTGTGCCGGTGGTGGAGATTATTCTCTGGTCACAGTGTGCCGGTGGTGGATATTATTCTCTGGTCACAGTGTGCCGGTGGTGGAGATTATTCTCTGGTCACAGTGTGCCGGTGTTGGAGATTATTCTCTGGTTACAGTGTGCCGGTGGTGGAGATTATTCTGTGGTCACAGTGTGCCGGTGGTGGAGATTATTCTGTGGTCACAGTGTGCCGGTGGTGGAGATTATTCTGTGGTCACAGTGTGCTGGTGGTGGAGATTATTCTCTGGTCACAGTGTGCCGGTGTTGGAGATTATTCTGTGGTTACAGTGTGCCGGTGGTGGAGATTATTCTGTGGTCACAGTGTGCCGGTGGTGGAGATTATTCTGTGGTCACAGTGTGCCGGTGGTGGAGATTATTCTGTGGTCACAGTGTGCCGGTGGTGGAGATTATTCTCTGGTCACAGTGTGCCGGTTGTGGAGATTATTCTGTGGTCACAGTGTGCCGGTGGTGGAGATTATTCTGCAGTCACAGTGTGCCAGTGGTGGAGATTATTCTCTGGTCACAGTGTGCCGGTGGTGGAGATTATTCTATGGTTACAGTGTGCCGGTGGTGGAGATTATTCTCTGGTAACAATGTGCCGGTGGTGGAGATTATTCTGTGGTCACAGTGTGCCGGTGGTGGAGATTATTCTACAGTCACAGTGTGCCGGTGATGGAGATTATTCTGTGGTCACAGTGTGCCGGTGGTGGAGATTATTCTACAGTCACAGTGTGCCGGTGGTGGAGATTATTCTGTGGTCACAGTGTGCCGGTGGTGGAGATTATTCTGTGGTCACAGTGTGCCGGTGGTGGAGATTATTCTGTGGTCACAGTGTGCCGGTGGTGGAGATTATTCTACGGTCACAGTGTGCCGGTGGTGCAGATTATTCTGTGGTCACAGTGTGCCGGTGGTGGAGATTATTCTGTGGTCACAGTGTGCCGGTGTTGGAGATTATTCTGTGGTTACAGTGTGCCGGTGGTGGAGATTATTCTGTGGTCACAGTGTGCCGGTGGTGGAGATTATTCTGTGGTCACAGTGTGCCGGTGGTGGAGATTATTCTCTGGTCACAGTGTGCCGGTGGTGGAGATTATTCTGTGGTCACTGTGTGCCGGTGGTGGAGATTATTCTGCAGTCACAGTGTGCCAGTGGTGGAGATTATTCTCTGGTCACAGTGTGCCGGTGGTGGAGATTATTCTATGGTTACAGTGTGCCGGTGGTGGAGATTATTCTCTGGTAACAATGTGCCGGTGGTGGAGATTATTCTGTGGTCACAGTGTGCCGGTGGTGGAGATTATTCTACAGTCACAGTGTGCCGGTGGTGGAGATTATTCTGTGGTCACAGTGTGCCGGTGGTGGAGATTATTCTGCAGTCACAGTGTGCCGGTGGTGGAGATTATTCTCTGGTCACAGTGTGCCGGTGGTGGAGATTATTCTGTGGTCACAGTGTGCCGGTGGTGGAGATTATTCTGTGGTCACAGTGTGCCGGTGGTGGAGATTATTCTCCGGTCACAGTGTGCCGGTGGTGCAGATTATTCTGTGGTCACAGTGTGCCGGTGGTGGAGATTATTCTGTGGTCACAGTGTGCCGGTGGTGGAGATTATTCTCTGTTCGCAGTGTGCCGGTGGTGGAGATTATTCTGTGGTTACAGTGTGCCGGTGGTGGAGATTATTCTGTGGTCACAGTGTGCCGGTGGTGGAGATTATTCTCTGGTCACAGTGTGCCAGTGGTGGACATTATTCTATGGTTACAGTGTGCCGGTGGTGGAGATTATTCTGTGGTCACAGTGTGCCGGTGGTGGAGATTATTCTGTGGTCACAGTGTGCCGGTGGTGGAGATTATTCTCTGGTCACATTGTGCCGGTGGTGGAGATTATTCTGTGGTCACAGTGTGCCGGTGGTGGAGATTATTCTGTGGTCACAGTGTGCCGGTGGTGGAGATTATTCTGTGGTCACAGTGTGCCGGTGGTGGAGATTATTCTATGGTCACAGTGTGCCAGTGGTGGAGATTATTCTGTGGTTACAGTGTGCCGGTGGTGGAGATTATTCTGTGGTCAAGTGTGCCGGTGGTGGAGATTATTCTATGGTTACAGTGTGCCGGTGGTGGAGATTATTCTGTGGTCACAGTGTGCCGGTGGTAGAGATTATTGTACAGTCACAGTGTGCCGGTCGTGGAGATTATTCTGTGGTCACAGTGTGCCGGTGGTTTAGATTATTCTGTGGTCACAGTGTGCCGGTGGTGGAGATTATTCTACAGTCTCAGTGTGCCGGTGGTGGAGATTATTCTGTGGTCACAGTGTGCCGGTGGTGGAGATTATTCTGTGGTCACAGTGTGCCGATGGTGGAGATTATTCTGTGGTCACAGTGTGCCGGTGGTGGAGATTATTTTGTGGTCACAGTGTGCCGGTGGTGGAGATTATTCTGTGGTCACAGTGTGCCGGTGGTGGAGATTATTCTGTGGACACAGTGTGCCGGTGGTGGAGATTATTCTGTGGTCACAGTGTGCCGGTGGTGGAGATTATTTTGTGGTCACAGTGTGCCGGTGGTGGAGATTATTCTGTGGTCACAGTGTGCCGGTGGTGGAGATTATTCGACAGTCACAGTGTGCCGGTAGTGGAGATTATTCTGTGGTCACAGTGTGCCGGTGGTGGAGATTATTCTACAGTCACAGTGTGCCGGTGGTGGAGATTATTCTGTGGTCACAGTGTGCCGGTGGTGGAGATTATTCGACAGTCACAGTGTGCCGGTGGTGGAGATTATTCTACAGTCACAGTGTGCCGGTGGTGAAGATTATTCTGTGGTCACAGTGTGCCGGAGGTGGAGATTATTCTGTGGTCACAGTGTGCCGTTGGTGGAGATTATTCTACAGTCTCAGTGTGCCGTTGCTGGAGATTATTCTGTGGTCACAGTGTGCCGGTGGTGGAGATTATTCTGTGGTCATAGTGTGCCGGTGGTGGAGATTATTCTACAGTCACAGTGTGCCGGTGGTGGAGATTATTCTCTGGTCACAGTGTGCCGATGGTGGAGATTATTCTGTGGTCACAGTGTGCCGGTGGTGGAGATTATTCTGTGGTCACAGTGTGCCGGTGGTGGAGATTATTCTCTGTTCGCAGTGTGCCGGAGGTGGAGATTATTCTGTGGTTACAGTGTGCCTTGGTGGAGATTATTCTGTGGTCACAGTGTGCCGGTGGTGGAGATTATTCTGTGGTCACAGTGTGCCGGTGGTGGAGATTATTCTCTGGTCACAGTGTGCCGGTGGTGGAGATTATTCTGTGGTCACAGTGTGCCGGTGGTGGAGATTATTCTCTGGTCACAGTGTGTCGGTGCTGGAGATTATTCTGTGGTCACATTGTGCCGGTGATGGAGATTATTCTATGGTTACAGTGTGCCGGTGGTGAAGCTTATTCTGTGGTCACAGTGTGCCGGTGGTGGAGATTATTCTGTGGTCACAGTGTGCCGGTGGTGGAGATTATTCTCCAGTCACAGTGTGCCGGTGGTGGAGACTATTCTGTGGTCACAGTGTGTCGGTGGTGGAGATTATTCTGTGGTCACAGTGTGCCGATGGTGGAGATTATTCTACAGTCACAGTGTGCCGGTGGTGGAGATTATTCTGTTGTCACAGTGTGCCGGTGGTGGAGATTATTCTACAGTCACAGTGTGCCAGTGGTGGAGATTGTTCTCTGTTCGCAGTGTGCCGGTGGTGGAGATTATTCTGCGGTCACAGTGTGCCGGTGGTGGAGATTATTCTACAGTCACAGTGTGCCGGTGGTGGAGATTATTCTACAGTCACAGTGTGCCGGTGGTGGAGATTATTCTGTGGTTACAGTGTGCCGGTGTTGGAGGTTATTCTGTGGTCACAGTGTGCCAGTGGTGGAGATTATTCTCTGGTCACAGTGTGCCGGTTGTGGAGATTATTCTGTGGTCACAGTGTGCCGGTGATGGAGATTATTCTGCAGTCACACTGTGCCTGATGTGGAGATTATTCTGTGGTCACAGTGTGCCGGTGGTGGAGATTATTCTCTGGTCACAGTGTGCCGGTGGTGGAGATTATTCTCTGGTCACAGTGTGCCGGTGGTGGAGATTATTCTCCGGTCACAGTGTGCCGGTGGTGCAGATTATTCTGTGGTCACAGTGTGCCGGTGGTGGAGATTATTCTGTGGTCACAGTGTGCCGGTGGTGGAGATTATTCTCTGTTCGCAGTGTGCCGGTGGTGGAGATTATTCTGTGGTTACAATGTGCCGGTGGTGGAGATTATTCTGTGGTCACAGTGTGCCGGTGGTCGAGATTATTCTCTGGTCACAGTGTGCCAGTGGTGTACATTATTCTATGGTTACAGTGTGCCGGTGGTGGAGATTATTCTGTGGTCACAGTGTGCCGGTGGTGGAGATTATTCTGTGGTCACAGTGTGCCGGTGGTGGAGATTATTCTCTGGTCACAGTGTGCCGGTGGTGGAGATTATTCTGTGGTCACAGTGTGCCGGTGGTGGAGATTATTCTGTGGTCACAGTGTGCCGGTGGTGGAGATTATTCTATGGTCACAGTGTGCCGGTGGTGGAGATTATTCTGTGGTTACAGTGTGCCGGTGCTGGAGATTATTCTGTGGTCACAGTGTGCCGGTGGTGGAGATTATTCTGTGGTCACAGTGTGCCGGTGGTAGAGATTATTGTACAGTCACAGTGTGCCGGTCGTGGAGATTATTCTGTGGTCACAGTGTGCCGGTGGTTTAGATTATTCTGTGGTCACAGTGTGCCGGTGGTGGAGATTATTCTACAGTCTCAGTGTGCCGGTGGTGGAGATTATTCTGTGGTCACAGTGTGCCGGTGGTGGAGATTATTCTGTGGTCACAGTGTGCCGGTGGTGGAGATTATTTTGTGGTCACAGTGTGCCGGTGGTGGAGATTATTCTGTGGTCACAGTGTGCCGGTGGTGGAGATTATTCTGTGGACACAGTGTGCCGGTGGTGGAGATTATTCTGTGGTCACAGTGTGCCGGTGGTGGAGATTATTTTGTGGTCACAGTGTGCCGGTGGTGGAGATTATTCTGTGGTCACAGTGTGCCGGTGGTGGAGATTATTCGACAGTCACAGTGTGCCGGCAGTGGAGATTATTCTGTGGTCACAGTGTGCCGGTGGTGGAGATTATTCTACAGTCACAGTGTGCCGGTGGTGGAGATTATTCTGTGGTCACAGTGTGCCGCTGGTGGAGATTATTCGACAGTCACAGTGTGCCGGTGGTGAAGATTATTCTGTGGTCACAGTGTGCCGGTGGTGGAGATTATTCTGTGGTCACAGTGTGCCGTTGGTGGAGATTATTCTACAGTCTCAGTGTGCCGTTGCTGGAGATTATTCTGTGGTCACAGTGTGCCGATGGTGGAAATTATCCTACAGTCACAGTGTGCCGGTGGTGGAGATTATTCTACAGTCACAGTGTGCCGTTGCTGGAGATTATTCGATGGTCACAGTGTGCCGGTGGTGGAGATTATTCTGTGGTCATAGTGTGCCGGTGGTGGAGATTATTCTACAGTCACAGTGTGCCTGTGGTGGAGATTATTCTCTGGTCACAGTGTGCCGATGGTGGAGATTATTCTGTGGTCACAATGTGCCGGTGGTGGAGATTATTCTGTGGTCACAGTGTGCCGGTGGTGGAGATTATTCTCTGTTCGCAGTGTGCCGGAGGTGGAGATTATTCTGTGGTCACAGTGTGCCGGTGGTGGAGATTATTCTCTGGTCACAGTGTGCCGGTGGTGGAGATTATTCTCTGGTCACAGTGTGCCGGTGGTGGAGATTATTCTGTGGTCACAGTGTGCCGGTGGTGGAGATTATTCTCTGGTCACAATGTGTCGGTGCTGGAGATTATTCTGTGGTCACATTGTGCCGGTGATGGAGATTATTCTATGG